>NW_025228772.1:0-855 GCF_018294505.1 Triticum aestivum
TATGTGGATGAAATGATGATATCATGCCAACTTTCAACCTTTTCAGAGTTCATTTGAAATGCTTTTCAATTTTAGGGTCTTATAGCTCAAAATAATTAGTAAATGCATGAAAAATAACAAATGAAGTCAGAAAGGATTGAAAAATGATGATGTGGCTTTGAATGGTGCATTTTGAACACACAAAAAGTCAGGAGTTCAAATAAGTTTTAAAAAATGAAATCCCTTTGTAACAGACGAGCTTCCGGATGAAATCCTAATACTTTGAAAGAGATTGTCCGTTTTGTACACGAAGTGCATCCAGTTTTTGCCGTAACCCTCTCAACTTTCTTGCACATGCTATGTGGATGAAATGACGATATCATGCCAGCTTTCAACCTTTTCAGAGTTCATTTGAAATGCTTTTCAATTTTAGGGTCATATACCTCAAAATAATTAGTAAATGCATGAAAAATAACAAATGAAGTCAGAAAGGATTGAAAAATGATGATGTGGCCTAGAATGGTGCATTTTGAACACACAAAAAGTCAGGAGTTTAAATAAGTTTTAAAAAATGAAATCCCTTTGTAACAGACGAGTTTCCGGATGAAATCCTGATACTTTGAAAGAGATTGTCCGTTTTGTACACGAAGTGCATCCAGTTTTTGCCGTAACCCTCTCAACTTTCTTGCACATGCTATGTGGATGAAATGATGATATCATGCCAACTTTCTACCTTTTCAGAGTTCATTTGAAATGCTTTTCAATTTTAGGGTCTTATAGCTCAAAATAATTAGTAAATGCATGAAAAATAACAAATGAAGTTAGAAAGGATTGAAAAATGATGATGTGGCTTTTAATGGTGCATTTTGAACACAC
>NW_025228772.1:865-1751 GCF_018294505.1 Triticum aestivum
TGAACAAACAAAAAGTCAGGAGTTCAAATAAGTTTTAAAAAATGAAATCCCTTTGTAACAGACGAGTTTCCGGATGAAACCCTGATACTTTGAAAGAGATTGTCCGTTTTGTACACGAAGTGCATCCAGTTTATGTCGTAACCCTCTCAACTTTCTTGCACATGCTATGTGGATGAAATGATGATTTCATGCCAATTTTCAACCTTTTCAGAGTTCATTTGAAATGCTTTTCAATTTTAGGGTCTTATAGCTCAAAATAATTAGTAAATGCATGAAAAATAACAAATGAAGTCAGAAAGGATTGACAAATGATGATGTGGCTTTGAATGGTGCATTTTGAACACACAAAAAGTCAGGAGTTCAAATAAGTTTTAAAAAATGAAATCCCTTTGTAACAGATGAGTTTTTGGATGAAATCCTGATACTTTGAAAGAGATTGTCCGTTTTGTAACATGCCATTGGTGGC
This sequence comes from Triticum aestivum, assembly GCF_018294505.1. NCBI lineage: Eukaryota > Viridiplantae > Streptophyta > Magnoliopsida > Poales > Poaceae > Triticum > Triticum aestivum. The sequence continues at coordinate 1,332 of NW_025228772.1, forward strand.
ACGAACCGGGACCAATTCCACCCTTTGGTCCCTGTTGGTGCCACGAACCGGTACTAATGAGGCTGTGGCCCCACGAGCACCTTTAGTACCTGTTCGTGGCACGAACCGGTACTAGAGTTTCTTACTAGCTAAGCAGTTTTTTAGTCCCACCTCGCTAGCTGAGAGGCACTAGGAGCGGTTTATAAGCCCTGAGTGCAGAGACGATGAAGAAGAGGCGCAATGCTCACGTTGCTTAGCTTCAAGCCTTGAGGAATAAGGTAGACTGCATCGAGCTATGTGCAGTGCAGTCTACACTATTCCGAAAGGCTTGAAGCAAATCAACGCGCATTGCGCCTCTTTTTTATTTTTAATCATTAAAAGCAAAAAGAATTTTCATAAAGAACTTTTTTTGATAGAAACTTTAATAGCAGAAAGAATTAT
>NW_025228772.1:1761-2831 GCF_018294505.1 Triticum aestivum
TGGTGCATTTTGAACACACAAAAAGTCAGGAGTTTAAATAAGTTTTAAAAAATGAAATCCCTTTGTAACAGACGAGTTTCCGGATGAAATCCTGATACTTTGAAAGAGATTGTCCGTTTTGTACACGAAGTGCATCCAGTTTTTGCCGTAACCCTCTCAACTTTCTTGCACATGCTATGTGGATGAAATGACGATATCATGCAAACTTTCAACCTTTTCAGAGTTCATTTGAAATGCTTTTCAATTTTAGGGTCTTATACCTCAAAATAATTAGTAAATGCATGAAAAATAACAAATGAAGTCAGAAAGGATTGAAAAATGATGATGTGGCCTTGAATGGTGCATTTTGAACACACAAAAAGTCAGGAGTTCAAATAAGTTTTAAAAAATGAAATCCCTTTGTAACAGATGAGTTTCCGGATGAAATCCTGATACTTTGAAAGAGATTGTCCGTTTTGTACACGAAGTGCATCCAGTTTTTGCCGTAACCCTCTCAATTTCTTGCACATGCTATGTGGATGAAATGATGATATCATGCCAACTTTCAACCTTTTCAGAGTTCATTTGAAATGCTTTTCAATTTTAGGGTCTTATAGCTCAAAATAATTAGTAAATGCATGAAAAATAACAAATGAAGTCAGAAAGGATTGATAAATGATGATGAGGCTTTGAATGGTGCATTTTGAACACACAAAACGTCAGCAGTTCAAATAAGTTTTAAAAAATGAAATCCCTTTGTAACAGACGAGTTTTCGGATGAAATCTTGATACTTTGAAAGAGATTGTTCGTTTTGTACACGAAGTGCAACCAGATTTTGCCGTAACCCTCTCAACTTTGTTGCACATGCTATGTGGATGAAATGATGATATCATGCCAACTTTCAAACTTTTCAGAGTTCATTTGAAATGCTTTTCAATTTTAGGGTCTTATAGCTCAAAATAATTAGTAAATGCATGAAAAATAACAAATGAAGTCAGAAAGGATTGAAAAATGATGATGTGGCTTTGAATGGTGCATTTTGAACACACAAAAATCAGGAGTTCAAATAAGTTTTAAAAAATGAAATCCC
>NW_025228772.1:2868-3122 GCF_018294505.1 Triticum aestivum
TCAACCTTTTCAGAGTTCATTTGAAATGCTTTTCAATTTTAGGGTCTTATAGCTCAAAATAATTAGTAAATGCATGAAAAATAACCAATGAAGTCAGAAAGGATTGAAAAATGATGATGTGGCTTTGAATGGTGCATTTTGAACACACAAAAAGTCAGGAGTTCAAATAAGTTTAAAAAAATGAAATCCCTTTGTAACAGACGAGTTTCCGGATGAAATCCTGATACTTTGAAAGAGATTGTCCGTTTTGTACA
>NW_025228772.1:3140-5226 GCF_018294505.1 Triticum aestivum
CAAACTTTCAACCTTTTCAGAGTTCATTTGAAATGCTTTTCAATTTTAGGGTCTTATAGCTCAAAATAATTAGTAAATGCATGAAAAATAACAAATGAAGTCAGAAAGGATTGAAAAATGATGATGTGGCTTTGAATGGTGCATTTTGAACACACAAAAAGTCAGGAGTTCAAATAAGTTTAAAAAAATGAAATCCCTTTGTAACAGACGAGTTTCCGGATGAAATCCTGATACTTTGAAAGAGATTGTCCGTTTTGTACACGAAGTGCTTCCAGTTTTTGCCGTAACCCTCTCAACTTTCTTGCACATGCTATGTGGATGAAATGATGATATCATGCCAACTTTCAACCTTTTCAGAGTTCATTTGAAATGCTTTTCAATTTTAGGGTCTTATAGCTCAAAATAATTAGTAAATGCATGAAAAATAACCAATGAAGTCAGAAAGGATTGAAAAATGATGATGTGGCTTTGCATGGTGCATTTTGAACACACAAAAAGTCAGGAGTTTAAATAATTTTTAAAAAATGATATCCCTTTATAACAGATGAGTTTCCGGATGAAATCCTGATACTTTGAAAGAGATTGTCCGTTTTGACACGAAGTGCATCCAGTTTTTGCCGTAACCCTCTCAACTTTCTTGCACATGCTATGTGGATGAAATGATGATATCATGCCAACTTTCAACCTTTTCAGAGTTCATTTGAAATGCTTTTCAATTTTAGGGTCTTATAGCTCAAAATAATTAGTAAATGCATGAAAAATAACAAATGAAGTCAGAAAGGATTGAAAAATGATGATGTGGCCTTGAATGGTGCATTTTGAACACACAAAAAGTCAGGAGTTCAAATAAGTTTTAAAAAATGAAATCCCTTTGTAACAGACGAGTTTCCGGATGAAATCCTGATACTTTGAAAGAGATTGTCCGTTTTGTACACGAAGTGCATCCAGTTTTTGCCGTAACCCTCTCAACTTTCTTGCACATGCTATGTGGATGAAATGATGATATCATGCCAACTTTCAACCTTTTCAGAGTTCATTTCAAATGCTTTTCAATTTTAGGGTCTTATAGCTCAAAATAATTAGTAAATGCATGAAAAATAACAAATGAAGTCAGAAAGGATTGAAAAATGATGATGTGGCTTTGAATGGTGCATTTTGAACACACAAAAAGTCAGGAGTTCAAATAAGGTTTAAAAAATGAAATCCCTTTGTAACAGACGAGTTTCCGGATGAAATCCTGATACTTTGAATGAGATTGTCCGTTTTGTACACGAAGTGCATCCAGTTTTTGCCGTAACCCTCTCAACTTTCTTGCACATGCTATGTGGATGAAATGATGATATCATGCCAACTTTCAACCTTTTCAGAGTTCATTTGAAATGCTTTTCAATTTTAGGGTCTTATAGCTCAAAATAATTAGTAAATGCATGAAAAATAACAAATGAAGTCAGAAAGGATTGAAAAATGATGATGTGGCTTTGAATGGTGCATTTTGAACACACAAAAAGTCAGGAGTTCAAATAAGTTTTAAAAAATGAAATCCCTTTGTAACAGACGAGTTTCCGGATGAAATCCTGATACTTTGAAAGAGATTGTCCGTTTTGTACACGAAGTGCTTCCAGTTTTTGCCGTAACCCTCTCAACTTTCTTGCACATGCTATGTGGATGAAATGATGATATCATGCCAACTTTCAACCTTTTCAGAGTTCATTTGAAATGCTTTTCAATTTTAGGGTCTTATACCTCAAAATAATTAGTAAATGCATGAAAAATAACCAATGAAGTCAGAAAGGATTGAAAAATGATGATGTGGCTTTGCATGGTGCATTTTGAACACACAAAAAGTCAGGAGTTTAAATAATTTTTAAAAAATGATATCCCTTTGTAACAGATGAGTTTCCGGATGGAATCCTGATACTTTGAAAGAGATTGTCCGTTTTGACACGAAGTTCATCCAGTTTTTGCCGTAACCCTCTCAACTTTCTTGCACATGCTATGTGGATGAAATGATGATATCATGCCAACTTTCAACCTTTTCAGAGTTCATTTGAAATGCTTTTCAATTTTAGGGTCTTATAGCTCAAAA
>NW_025228772.1:5491-12916 GCF_018294505.1 Triticum aestivum
CAAAAAGTCAGGAGTTCAAATAACGTTTAAAAAATGAAATCCCTTTGTAAGACACGAGTTTCCGGATGAAATCCTGATACTTTGAAAGAGATTGTCCGTTTTGTACACGAAGTGCATCCAGTTTTTGCCGTAACCTTCTCAACTTTCTTCCACATGCTATGTGGCTGAAATGACGATATCATGCCAAGTTTCAACCTTTTCAGAGTTCATTTGAAATGCTTTTCAATTTTAGGGTCTTATAGCTCAAAATAATTAGTAAATGCATGAAAAATAACAAATGAAGTCAGAAAGGATTGAAAAATGATGATGTGGCTTTGAATGGTGCATTTTGAACACACAAAACGTCAGGAGTTCAAATAAGGTTTAAAAAATGAAATCCCTTTGTAACAGACGAGTTTCCGGATGAAATCCTGATACTTTGAAAGAGATTGTCCGTTTTTTACACGAAGTGCATCCAGTTTTTGCCGTAACCCTCTCAACTTTCTTGCACATGCTATGTCGATGAAATGATGATATCATGCCAACTTTCAACCTTTTCAGAGTTCATTTGAAATGCTTTTCAATTTTAGGGTCTTATAGCTCAAAATAATTAGTAAATGCATGAAAAATAACAAATGAAGTCAGAAAGGATTGAAAAATGATGATGTGGCTTTGAATGGTGCATTTTGAACACACAAAAAGTCAGAGCTCAAATAAGGTTTAAAAAATGAAATCCCTTTGTAGCACACGAGTTTCCGGATGAAATCCTGATACTTTGAAAGAGATTGTCCGTTTTGTACACGAAGTGCATCCAGTTTTTGCCGTAACCCTCTCAACTTTCTTGCACATGCTATGTGGATGAAATGATGATATCATTCCAACTTTCAACCTTTTTAGAGTTCATTTGAAATGCTTTTCAATTTTAGGGTCTTATAGCTCAAATTAATTAGTAAATGCATGAGAAATAACAAATGAAGTCAGAAAGGATTAAAAAATGATGATGTGGCTTTCAATGGTGCATTTTGAACACACAAAAAGTCAGGAGTTCAAATAAGTTTTAAAAAATGAAATCCCTTTGTAACAGACGAGTTTCCGGATGAAATCCTGATACTTTGAAAGAGATTGTCCGTTTTGTACACGAAGTATCCAATTTTTGCCGTAAACCTCTGAACTTTCTTGCACATGCTATGTGGATGAAATGATGATATCATGCCAACTTTCAACCTTTTCAGAGTTCATTTGAAATGCTTTTGAATTTTAGGGTCTTATAGCACAAAATAATTAGTAAATGCATGAGAAATAACAAATGAAGTCAGAAATGATTGAAAAATGATGATGTGGCTTTGAATGGTGCATTTTGAACACACAAAAAGTCAGGAGTTCAAATAAGTTTTAAAAAATGAAATCCCTTTGTAACAGACGAGTTTCCGGATGAAATCCTGATACTTTGAAAGAGATTGTCCGTTTTGTACACGAAGTGCATCCAGTTTTTGCCGTAACCCTCTCAACTTTCTTGCACATGCTATGTGGCTGAAATGATGATATCATGCCAAGTTTCAACCTTTTCAGAGTTCATTTGAAATGCTTTTCAATTTTAGGGTCTTATAGCTCAAAATAATTAGTAAATGCATGAAAAATAACAAATGAAGTCAGAAAGGATTGAAAAATGATGATGTGGCTTTGAATGGTGCATTTTGAACACACAAAAAGTCAGGAGTTCAAATAACGTTTAAAAAATGAAATCCCTTTGTAACAGACGAGTTTCCGGATGAAATCCTGATACTTTGAAAGAGATTGTCCGTTTTTTACACGAAGTGCATCCAGTTTTTGCCGTAACCCTCTCAACTTTCTTGCACGTGCTATGTCGATGAAATGATGATATCATGCCAACTTTCAACCTTTTCAGAGTTCATTTGAAATGCTTTTCAATTTTAGGGTCTTATAGCTCAAAATAATTAGTAAATGCATGAAAAATAACAAATGAAGTCAGAAAGGATTGAAAAATGATGATGTGGCTTTGAATGGTGCATTTTGAACACACAAAAAGTCGGAGTTCAAATAAGGTTTAAAAAATGAAATCCCTTTGTAGCACACGAGTTTCCGGATGAAATCCTGATACTTTGAAAGAGATTGTCCGTTTTGTACACGAAGTGCATCCAGTTTTTGCCGTAACCCTCTCAACTTTCTTGCACATGCTATGTGGATGAAATGATGATATCATGCCAACTTTCAACCTTTTCAGAGTTCATTTGAAATGCTTTTCAATTTTAGGGTCTTATAGCACAAAATAATTAGTAAATGCATGAAAAATAACAAATGAAGTCAGAAAGGATTGAAAAATGATGATGTGGCTTTGAATGGTGCATTTTGAACACACAAAAAGTCAGGAGTTCAAATAAGGTTTAAAAAATGAAATCCCTTTGTAACAGACGAGTTTCCGGATGAAATCCTGATACTTTGAAAGAGATTGTCCGTTTTGTACACGAAGTGCATCCAGTTTTTGCCGTAACCCTCTCAACTTTCTTGCACATGCTATGTGGATGAAATGATGATATCATGCCAACTTTCAACCTTTTCAGAGTTCATTTGAAATGCTTTTCAATTTTAGGGTCTTATAGCTCAAAATAATTACTAAATGCATGAAAAATAACAAATCAAGTCAGAAAGGATTGAAAAATGATGATGTGGCTTTGAATGGTGCATTTTGAACACACAAAAAGTCAGGAGTTCAAATAAGTTTTAAAAAATGAAATCCCTTTTGTAACAGATGAGTTTCCGGATGAAATCCTGATACTTTGAAAGAGATTGTCCGTTTTGTACACGAAGTGCATTCATTTTTTGCCGTAACCCTCTCAACTTTCTTGCACATGCTATGTGGATGAAATGATGATATCATGCCAACTTTCAACCTTTTCAGAGTTCATTTGAAATGCTTTTCAATTTTAGGGTCTTATAGCTCAAAATAATTAGTAAATGCATGAAAAATAACAAATGAAGTCAGAAAGGATTGAAAAATGATGATGTGGCTTTGAATGGTGCATTTTGAACACACAAAAAGTCAGGAGTTTAAATAAGTTTTAAAAAATGAAATCCCTTTGTAACAGACGAGCTTCCGGATGAAATCCTGATACTTTGAAAGAGATTGTCCGTTTTGTACACGAAGTGCATCCAGTTTTTGCCGTAACCCTCTCAACTTTCTTGCACATGCTATGTGGATGAAATGATGATATCATGCCAACTTTCAACCTTTTCAGAGTTCATTTGAAATGCTTTTCAATTTTAGGGTCTTATAGCTCAAAATAATTAGTAAATGCATGAAAAATAACAAATGAAGTCAGAAAGGATTGAAAATGATGATGTGGCTTTGAATGGTGCATTTTGAACACACACAAAGTCAGGAGTTCAAATAAGTTTTAAAAAATGAAATCCCTTTGTAACAGACGAGTTTCCGGATGAAATCCTGATACTTTGAAAGAGATTGTCCGTTTTGTACACGAAGTGCATCCAGTTTTTGCCGTAACCCTCTCAACTTTCTTGCACATGCTATGTGGATGAAATGATGATATCATGCCAACTTTCAACCTTTTCGGAGTTCATTTGAAATGCTTTTCAATTTTGGGGTCTTATAGCTCAAAAGAATTAGTAAATGCATGAAAAATAACAAATGAAGTCAGAAAGGATTGAAAAATGATGATGTGGCTTTGAATGGTGCATTTTGAACACACACAAAGTCAGGAGTTCAAATAAGTTTTAAAAAATGAAATCCCTTTGTAACAGACGAGTTTCCGGATGAAATCCTAATACTTTGAAAGAGATTGTCCGTTTTGTACACGAAGTGCATCCAGTTTTTGCCGTAACCCTCTCAACTTTCTTGCACATGCTATGTGGATGAAATGATGATATCATGCCAACTTTCAACCTTTTCAGAGTTCATTTGAAATGCTTTTCAATTTTAGGGTCTTATAGCTCAAAATAATTAGTAAATGCATGAAAAATAACAAATGAAGTCAGAAAGGATTGAAAAATGATGATGTGGCTTTGAATGGTGCATTTGGAACACACAAAAAGTCAGGAGTTCAAATAAGTTTTAAAAAATGAAATCCCTTTGTAACAGACGAGTTTCCGGATGAAATCCTGATACTTTGAAAGAGATTGTCCGTTTTGTACACGAAGTGCCTCCAGTTTATGCCGTAACCCTCTCAACTTCCTTGCACATGCTATGTGGATGAAATGATGATATCATGCCAAACTTTCAACCTTTTCAGAGTTCATTTGAAATGCTTTTCAATTTTAGGGTCTTATAGCTCAAAATAATTAGTAAATGCATGAAAAATAACAAATGAAGTCAGAAAGGATTGAAAAATGATGATGTGGCTTTGAATGGTGCATTTTGAACACACAAAAAGTCAGGAGTTCAAATAAGTTTTAAAAAATGAAATCCCTTTGTAATAGACGAGTTTCCGGATGAAATCCTGATACTTTGAAAGAGATTGTCCGTTTTGTACACGAAGTGCATCCAGTTTTTGCCGTAACCCTCTCAACTTTCTTGCACATGCTATGTGGATGAAATGATGATATCATGCCAACTTTCAACCTTTTCAGAGTTCATTTGAAATGCTTTTCAATTTTAGGGTCTTATAGCTCAAAATAATTAGTAAATGCATGAAAAATAACAAATGAAGTCAGAAAGGATTGAAAAACGATGATGTGGCTTTGAATGGTGCATTTTGAACACACAAAAAGTCAGGAGTTCAAATAAGTTTAAAAAAATGAAATCCCTTTGTAACAGACGAGCTTCCGGATGAAATCCTAATACTTTGAAAGAGATTGTCCGTTTTGTACACGAAGTGCATCCAGTTTTTGCCGTAACCCTCTCAACTTTCTTGCACATGCTATGTGGATGAAATGACGATATCATGCCAACTTTCAACCTTTTCAGAGTTCATTTGAAATGCTTTTCAATTTTAGGGTCTTATACCTCAAAATAATTAGTAAATGCATGAAAAATAACAAATGAAGTCAGAAAGGATTGAAAAATGATGATGTGGCTTTGAATGGTGCATTTTGAACACACAAAAAGTCAGGAGTTCAAGTAAGTTTAAAAAAATGAAATCCCTTTGTAACAGACGAGTTTCCAGATGAAATCCTGATACTTTGAAAGAGATTGTCCGTTTTGTACACGAAGTGCATCCAGTTTTTGCCGTAACCCTCTCAACTTTCTTGCACATGCTATGTGGATGAAATGATGATATCATGCCAACTTTCAACCTTTTCATAGTTCATTTGAAATGCTTTTCAATTTTAGGGTCTTATAGCTCAAAATAATTAGTAAATCTATGAAAAATAACAAATGAAGTCAGAAAGGATTGAAAAATGATGATGTGGCTTTGAATGGTGCATTTTGAACACACAAAAAGTCAAGAGTTCAAATAAGTTTTAAAAAATTAAATCCCTTTGTAACAGACGAGTTTCCGGATGAAATCCTGATACTTTGAAAGAGATTGTCCGTTTTGTACACGAAGTGCATCCTGTTTTTGCCGTAACCCTCTCAACTTTCTTTCACATGCTATGTGGATGAAATGATGATATCATGCCAACTTTCAACCTTTTCAGAGTTCATTTGAAATGCTTTTACATTTTAGGGTCTTATAGCTCAAAATAATTAGTAAATGGATGAAAAATAACCAATGAAGTCAGAAAGGATTGAAAAATGATGATGTGGCTTTGAATGGTGCATTTTGAACACACAAAAAGTCAGGAGTTCAAATAAGTTTTAAAAAATGAAATCCCTTTGTAACAGACGAGTTTCCGGATGAAATCCTGATACTTTGAAAGAGATTGTCCGTTTTGTACACGAAGTGCATCCAGTTTTTGCCGTAACCCTCTCAACTTTCTTGCACATGCTATGTGGATGAAATGATGATACCATGCCAACTTTCAACCTTTTCAGAGTTCATTTGAAATGCTTTTACATTTTAGGGTCTTATAGTTCAAAATAATTAGTAAATGCATGAAAAATAACAAATGAAGTCAGAAAGGATTGAAAAATGATGATGTGGCCTTGAATGGTCCATTTTGAACACAAAACGTCAGGAGTTCAAATAAGTTTTAAAAAATGAAATCCCTTTGTAACAGACGAGTTTCCAGATGAAACCCTGATACTTTGAAAGAGATTGTCCGTTTTGACACGAAGTGCATCCAGTTTTTGCCGTAACCCTCTCAACTTTCTTGCACATGCTATGTGGATGAAATGATGATATCATGCCAACTTTCAACCTTTTCAGAGTTCATTTGAAATGCTTTTCAATTTTAGGGTCTTATAGCTCAAAATAATTAGTAAATGCATGAAAAATAACCAATGAAGTCAGAAAGGATTGAAAAGTGATGATGTGGCTTTGAATGGTGCATTTTGAACACACAAAAAGTGAGGAGTTCAAATAAGTTTTAAAAAATGAAATCCCTTTGTAACAGACGAGTTTCCAGATGAAATCCTGATACTTTGAAAGAGATTGTCCGTTTTGTACACGAAGTGCATCCAATTTTTTGCCGTAACCCTCTCAACTTTCTTGCACATGCTATGTCGATGAAATGAAGATATCATGCCAACTTTCAACCTTTTCAGAGTTCGTTTGAAATGCTTTTCAATTTTAGGGTCTTATAGCTCAAAATAATTAGTAAGTGCATGAAAAATAACAAATGAAGTCAGAAAGGATTGAAAAATGATGATGTGGCTTTGAATGGTGCATTTTGAACACACAAAAAGTCAGGAGTTCAAATAAGTTTAAAAAAATGAAATCCCTTTGTAACAGACGAGTTTCCGGATGAAATCCTGATACTTTGAAAGAGATTGTCCGTTTTGTACACGAAGTGCATCCAGTTTTTGCCGTAACCCTCTCAACTTTCTTTCACATGCTATGTGGATGAAATGATGATATCATGCCAACTTTCAACCTTTTCAGAGTTCATTTGAAATGCTTTTCAATTTTAGGGTCTTATAGCTCAAAATAATTAGTAAATGCATGAAAAATAAGCAATGAAGTCAGAAAGGATTGAAAAATGATGATGTGGCTTTGAATGGTGCATTTTGAACACACAAAAAGTCAGGAATTCAAATAAGTTTTAAAAAATGAAATCCCTTTGTAACAGACGAGTTTCCAGATGAAATCCTGATACTTTGAAAGAGAATGTCCGTTTTGACACGAAGTGCATCCAGTTTTTGCCGTAACCCTCTCAACTTTCTTGCACATGCTATGTGGATGAAATGATGATATCATGCCAACTTTCAACCTTTTCAGAGTTCATTTGAAATGCTTTTCAATTTTAGGGTCTTATACCTCAAAATAATTAGTAAATGCATGAAAAATAACCAATGAAGTCAGAAAGGATTGGAAAATGATGATGTGGCTTTGAATGGTGCATTTTGAACACACAAAAAGTCAGGAGTTC
>NW_025228772.1:14487-14854 GCF_018294505.1 Triticum aestivum
GAAAGGATTGAAAAATGATGATGTGGCTTTGAATGGTGCATTTTGAACACACAAAAAGTCAGGAGTTCAAATAAGTTTTAAAAAATGAAATCCCTTTGTAACAGACGAGTTTCCGGATGAAATCCTGATACTTTGAAAGAGATTGTCCGTTTTGTACACGAAGTGCATCCAGTTTTTGCCGTAACCCTCTCAACTTTCTTGCACATGCGATGTGGATGAAATGATGATATCATGCCAACTTTCAACCTTTTCAGAGTTCATTTGAAATGCTTTTCAATTTTAGGGTCTTATAGCTCAAAATAATTAGTAAATGCATGAAAAATAACAAATGAAGTCAGAAAGGATTGAAAAATGATGATGTGGCTTT
>NW_025228772.1:15050-15828 GCF_018294505.1 Triticum aestivum
TTTAAAAAAATGAAATCCCTTTATAACAGACGAGTTTCCGGATGAAATCCTGATACTTTGAAAGAGATTGTCCGTTTTGTACACGAAGTGCATCCAGTTTTTGCCGTAACCCTCTAAACTTTCTTGCACATGCGATGTGGATGAAATGATGATATCATGCCAACTTTCAACCTTTTCAGAGTTCATTTGAAATGCTTTTCAATTTTAGGGTCTTATAGCTCAAAATAATTAGTAAATGCATGAAAAATAACCAATGAAGTCAGAAATGATTGAAAAATGATGATGTGGCCTTGAATGGTGCATTTTGAACACACAAAAATTCAGGAGTTCAAATAAGTTTTAAAAAATGAAATCCCTTTGTAACAGACGAGTTTCCAGATGAAATCCTGATACTTTGAAAGAGATTGTCCGTTTTGACACGAAGTGCATCCAGTTTTTGCCGTAACCCTCTCAACTTTCTTGCACATGCTATGTGGATGAAATGATGATATCATGCCAACTTTCAACCTTTTCAGAGTTCATTTGAAATGGTTTTCAATTTTAGGGTCTTATAGCTCAAAATAATTAGTAAATGCATGAAAAATAACAAATGAAGTCAGAAAGGATTGACAAATGATGATGTGGCTTTGAATGGTGCATTTTGAACACACAAAAAGTCAGGAGTTCAAATAAGTTTTAAAAAATTAAATCCCTTTGTAACAGACGAGTTTCCGGATGAAATGCTGATACTTCGAAAGAGATTGTCCGTTTTTTACACGAAGTGCATCCAGTTTTTGCC
>NW_025228772.1:17983-18857 GCF_018294505.1 Triticum aestivum
TTTGAACACACAAAAAGTCAGGAGTTCAAATAAGTTTTAAAAAATGAAATCCCTTTGCAACAGACGAGTTTCCGGATGAAATCCTGATACTTTGAAAGAGATTGTCCGTTTTGTACACGAAGTGCATCCAGTTTTTGCCGTAACCCTCTCAACTTTCTTTCACATGCTATGTGGATGAAATGATGATATCAAGCCAACTTTCAACCTTTTCAGAGTTCATTTAAATGCTTTTCAATTTTAGGGTCTTATAGCTCAAAATAATTAGTAAATGCATGAAAAATAACCAATGAAGTCAGAAAGGATTGAAAAATGATGATGTGGCTTTGAATGGTGCATTTTGAACACACAAAAAGTCAGGAGTTTAAATAACTTTAAAAAAATGGAATCCCTTTGTAATAGACGAGTTTCCGGATGAAATCCTGATACTTTGAAAGAGATTGTCCGTTTTGTACACGAAGTGCATCCAGTTTTTGCCGTAACCCTCTCAACTTTCTTGCACATGCTATGTGGATGAAATGATGATATCATGCCAACTTTCAACCTTTTCAGAGTTCATTTGAAATGCTTTTACATTTTAGGGTCTTATAGCTCAAAATAATTAGTAAATGCATGAAAAATAACAAATGAAGTCAGAAAGGATTGAAAAATGATGATGTGGCTTTGAATGGTGCATTTTGAACACACAAAAAGTCAGGAGTTCAAATAAGTTTAAAAAAAATGAAATCCCTTTGTAACAGACGAGCTTCCGGATGAAATCCTAATACTTTGAAAGAGATTGTCCGTTTTGTACACGAAGTGCATCCAGTTTTTGCCGTAACCCTCTCAACTTTCATGCACATGCTATGTGGATGAAATGACGATATCATGCCAACTT
>NW_025228772.1:25291-27607 GCF_018294505.1 Triticum aestivum
AAGGATTGAAAAATGATGATGTGGCTTTGAATGGTGCATTTTGAACACACAAAAAGTGAGGAGTTCAAATAAGTTTTAAAAAATGAAATCCCTTTGTAACAGACGAGTTTCCGGATGAAATCCTGATACTTTGAAAGAGATTGTCCGTTTTGTACACGAAGTGCATCCAGTTTTTGCCGTAACCCTCTCAACTTTCTTGCACATGCTATGTGGATGAAATGATGATATCATGCCAACTTTCAACCTTTTCAGAGTTCATTTGAAATGCTTTTCAATTTTAGGGTCTTATAGCTCAAAATAATTAGTAAATGCATGAAAAATAACAAATGAAGTCAGAAAGGATTGAAAAATGATGATGTGTCTTTGAATGGTGCATTTTGAACACACAAAAAGTCAGGAGTTCAAATAAGTTTTAAAAAATGAAATCCCTTTGCAACAGACGAGTTTCCGGATGAAATCCCGATACTTTGAAAGAGATTGTCTGTTTTGTACACGAAGTGCATCCAGTTTTTGCCGTAACCCTCTCAACTTTCTTATACATGCTATGTGGATGAAATGATGATATCATGCCAACTTTCAACCTTTTCAGAGTTCATTTGAAATGCTTTTACATTTTAGGGTCTTATAGCTCAAAATAATTAGTAAATGCATGAAAAATAACCAATGAAGTCAGAAAGGATTGAAAAATGATGATGTGGCTTTGAATGGTGCATTTTGAACACACAAAAAGTCAGGAGTTTAAATAATTTTTAAAATATGAAATCCCTTTGTAACAGACGAGTTTCCGGATGAAATCCTGATACTTTGAAAGAGATTGTCCGTTTTGTACACGAAGTGCATCCAGTTTTTGCCGTAACCCTCTCAACTTTCTTGCACATGCTATGTGGATGAAATGATGATATCATGCCAACTATCAACCTTTTCAGAGTTCAATTGAAATGCTTTTCAATTTTAGGGTCTTATACCTCAAAATAGTTAGTAAATGCATGAAAAATAACAAATGAAGTCAGAAAGGATTGAAAAATGATGATGTGGCCTTGAATGGTGCATTTTGAACACACAAAAAGTCAGGAGTTCAAATAAGTTTAAAAAAATGAAATCCCTTTGTAACAGACGAGTTTCATGATGAAATCCTGATACTTTGAAAGAGATAGTCCGTTTTGTACACGAAGTGCATCCAGTTTTTGCCGTAACCCTCTCAACTTTCTTGCACATGCTACGTGGATGAAATGATGATATCATGCCAACTTTCAACCTTTTCAGAGTTCATTTGAAATGCTTTTCAATTTTAGGGTCTTATAGATCAAAATAATTAGTAAATGCATGAAAAATAACCAATGAAGTCAGAAAGGATTGAAAAGTGATGATGTGGCTTTGAATGGTGCATTTTGAACACACAAAAAGTGAGGAGTTCAAATAAGTTTTAAAAATGAAATCCCTTTGTAACAGACGAGTTTCCGGATGAAATCCTGATACTTTGAAAGAGATTGTCCGTTTTGTACACGAAGTGCATCCAGTTTTTGCCGTAACCCTCTCAACTTTCTTGCACATGCTATGTCGATGAAATGATGATATCATGCCAACTTTCAACCTTTTCAGAGTTTGTTTGAAATGCTTTTCAATTTTAGGGTCTTATAGCTCAAAATAATTAGTAAATGCATGAAAAATAACAAATGAAGTCAGAAAGGATTGAAAAATGATGATGTGGCTTTGAATGGTGCATTTTGAACACACAAAAAGTCAGGAGTTCAAATAAGTTTAAAAAAATGAAATCCCTTTGTAACAGACGAGTTTCCGTATGAAATCCTGATACTTTGAAAGAGATTGTCCGTTTTGTACACGAAGTGCATCCAGTTTTTGCCGTAACCCTCTCGACTTTCTTGCACATGCTATGTGGATGAAATGATCATGCCAACTTTCAAGCTTTTCAGAGTTCATTTGAAATGCTTTTAAATTTTAGGGTCTTATTGCTCAAAATAATGAGTAAATGCATGAAAAATAACAAATGAAGTCAGAAAGGATTGAAAAATGATGATGTGTCTTTGAATGATGCATTTTGAACACACAAAAAGTCAGGAGTTCAAATAAGTTTTAAAAATGAAATCCCTTTGTAACAGACGAGTTTCCGTATGAAATCATGATACTTTGAAAGAGATTGTCCGTTTTGTACACGAAGTGCATCCAGTTTTTTGCGGGACCCTCTCAACTTTCTTGCACATGCTATGTGGATGAAATGATGATACCATGCCAACTTTCAACCTTTTCAGAGTTCATTTGAAATGCTTTTCAATTTTAGGGTCTTATAGCTCAAAATAA
>NW_025228772.1:27850-28369 GCF_018294505.1 Triticum aestivum
GCATGAAAACTAACAAATGAAGTCAGAAAGGATTGAAAAATGATGATGTGGCCTTGAATGCTGCATTTTGAACACACAAAAAGTCAGGAGTTCAAATAAGTTTTAAAAAATGAAATCCCTTTGTAACAGACGAGTTTCCGGATGAAATCCTGATACTTTGAAAGAGATTGTCCGTTTTGACACGAAGTGCATCCAGTTTTTGCCGTAACCCTCTCAACTTTCTTGCACATGCTATGTGGATGAAATGATGATATACCGCCAACTGTCAACCTTTTCAGAGTTCATTTGAAATGCTTTTCAATTTTAGGGTCTTATAGCTCAAAATAATTAGTAAATGCATGAAAAATAACCAATGAAGTCAGAAAGGATTGAAAAATGATGATGTGGCTTTGAATGGTGCATTTTGAACACACAAAAAGTCAGGAGTTCAAATAAGTTTAAAAAAATGAAATCCCTTTGTAACAGACGAGTTTCCGGATGAAATCCTGATACTTTGAAAGAGATTGTCCGTTTTGTACA
>NW_025228772.1:28647-29669 GCF_018294505.1 Triticum aestivum
TAACAGACGAGTTTCCGGATGAAATCCTGATACTTTGAAGGAGATTGTCCGTTTTGTACACGAAGTGCATCCAGTTTTTGCCGTAACCCTCTCAACTTTCTTGCACATGCTATGTCGATGAAATGATGTTATCATGCCAAATTTCAACCTTTTCAGAGTTCATTTGAAATGCTTTTCAATTTGAGGGTCTTATAGCTCAAAATAATTAGTAAATGCATGAAAAATAACAAATGAAGTCAGAAAGGATTGAAAAATGATGATGTGGCTTTGAATGGTGCATTTTGAACACACAAAAAGTCAGGAGTTTAAATAAGTTTTAAAAAATGAAATCCCTTTGTAACAGACGAGTTTCCGGATGAAATCTTGATACTTTGAAGGAGATTGTCCGTTTTGTACACGAAGTGCATCCAGTTTTTGCCGTAACCCTCTCAACTTTCTTGCACATGCTATGTCGATGAAATGATGATATCATGCCAACTTTCAACCTTTTCAGAGTTCATTTGAAATGCTTTTCAATTTTAGGGTCTTATATCTCAAAGTAATTAGTAAATGCATGAAAAATAACAAATGAAGTCAGAAAGGATTGACAAATGATGATGTGGCTTTGAATGGTGCATTTTGAACACACAAAAAGTCAGGAGTTCAAATAAGTTTAAAAAAATGAAATCCCTTTCTAACAGACGAGTTTCCGGATGAAATCCTAATACTTTGAAAGAGATTGTCCGTTTTGTACACGAAGTGCATCCAGTTTTTGCCGTAACCCTCTCAACTTTCTTGCACATGCTATGTGGATGAAATGATGATATCATGCCAACTTTCAACGTTTTCAGAGTTCATTTGAAATGCTTTTCAATTTTAGGGTCTTATAGCTCAAAATAATTAGTTAATGCATGAAAAATAACAAATGAAGTCAGAAAGGATTGAAAAATGATGATGTGGCCTTGAATGGTTCATTTTGAACAGACAAAAAGTCAGGAGTTCAAATAAGTTTTAAAAAATGAAATCCCTTTGTAACAGACGAG
>NW_025228772.1:29843-30223 GCF_018294505.1 Triticum aestivum
AGACGAGTTTCCGGATGAAATCCTGATACTTTGAAAGAGATTGTCCGTTTTGTACACGAAGTGCATCCAGTTTTTGCCGTAACCCTCTCAACTTTCTTGCACATGCTATGTGGATGAAATGATGATATCATGCCAACTTTCAACCTCTTCAGAGTTCATTTGAAATGCTTTTCAATTTTAGGGTCTTATAGCTCAAAATTATTAGTAAATGCATGAAAAATAACAAACGAAGTAAGAAAGGATTGAAAAATGATGATGTGGCTTTGAATGGTGCATTTCAACACACAAAAAGTCAGGAGTTCAAATAAGTTTTAAAAAATGAAATCCCTTTGTAACAGACGAGCTTCCGGATGAAATCCTAATACTTTGAAAGAGATTGT
>NW_025228772.1:34179-37621 GCF_018294505.1 Triticum aestivum
AATTTTAGGGTCTTATAGCTCAAAATAATTAGTAAATGCATGAAAAATAACAAATGAAGTCAGAAAGGATTGAAAAATGACGATGTGGCTTTGAATGGTGCATTTTGAACACACAAAAAGTCAGGAGTTTAAATAAGTTATAAAAAATGAAATCCCTTTGTAACAGACGAGTTTCCGGATGAAATCCTGATACTTTGAAGGAGATTGTCCGTTTTGTACACAAAGTGCATCCAGTTTTTGCCGTAACCCTCTCAACTTTCTTGCACATGCTATGTCGATGAAATGATGATATCATGCCAACTTTCAACCTTTTCAGAGTTCATTTGAAATGCTTTTCAATTTTAGGGTCTTATAGCTCAAAGTAATTAGTAAATGCATGAAAAATAACAGATGAAGTCAGAAAGGATTGACAAATGATGATGTGGCTTTGAATGGTGCATTTTGAACACACAAAAAGTCAGGAGTTCAAAGAAGTTTAAAAAAAATGAAATCCCTTTGTAACAGACGAGTTTCCGGATGAAATCCTAATACTTTGAAAGAGATTGTCCGTTTTGTACACGAAGTGCATCCAGTTTTTGCCGTAACCCTCTCAACTTTCTTGCACATGCTATGTGGATGAAATGATGATATCATGCCAACTTTCAACCTTTTCAGAGTTCATTTGAAATGCTTTTCAATTTTAGGGTCTTATAGCTCAAAATAATTAGTAAATGCATGAAAAATAACAAATGAAGTCAGAAAGGATTGAAAAATGATGATGTGGCCTTGAATGGTGCATTTTGAACACACAAAAAGTCAGGAGTTCAAATAAGTTTTAAAAAATGAAATCCCTTTGTAACAGACGAGTTTCCGGATGAAATCCTGATACTTTGAAAGAGATTGTCCGTTTTGTACACGAAGTGCATCCAGTTTTTGCCGTAACCCTCTCAACTTTCTTGCACATGCTATGTGGATGAAATGATGATATCATGCCAACTTTCAACCTTTTGAGAGTTCATTTGAAATGCTTTTCAATTTTAGGGTCTTATAGCTCAAAATAATTAGTAAATGCATGAAAAATAACAAATGAAGTCAGAAAGGATTGAAAAATGATGATGTGGCTTTGAATGGTGCATTTTGAACACACAAAAAGTCAGGAGTTCAAATAAGGTTTAAAAAATGAAATCCCTTTGTAACAGACGAGTTTCCGGATGAAATCATGATACTTTGAAAGAGATTGTCCGTTTTGTACACGAAGTGCATCCAGTTTTTGCCGTAACCCTCTCAACTTTCTTGCACATGCTATGTGGATGAAATGATGATATCATGCCAACTTTCAACCTTTTCAGAGTTCATTTGAAATGCTTTTCAATTTTAGGGTCTTATAGCTCAAAATAATTAGTAAATGCATGAAAAATAACAAATGAAGTCAAAAAGGATTGAAAAATGATGATGTGGCTTTGAATGGTGCATTTTGAACACACAAAAAGTCAGGAGTTCAAATAAGTTTTAAAAAATGAAATCCCTTTGTAACAGACGAGCTTCCGGATGAAATCCTAATACTATGAAAGAGATTGTCCGTTTTGTACACGAAGTGCATCCAGTTTTAGCCGTAACCCTCTCAACTTTCTTGCACATGCTATGTGGATGAAATGATGATATCATGCCAACTTTCAACCTTTTCAGAGTTCATTTGAAATGCTTTTCAATTTTAGGGTCTTATAGCTCAAAATAATTAGTAAATGCATGAAAAATAACCAATGAAGTCAGAAAGGATTGAAAAATGATGATGTGGCTTTGAATGGTGCATTTTGAACACACAAAAAGTCAGGAGTTCAAATAAGTTTTAAAAAATGAAATCCCTTTGTAACAGACGAGTTTCCGGATGAAATCCTGATACTTTGAAAGAGATTGTCCGTTTTGTACACGAAGTGCATCCAGTTTTTGCCGTAACCCTCTCAACTTTCTTGCACATGCTATGTGGATGAAATGATGATATCATGCCAACTTTCAACCTTTTCAGAGTTCATTTGAAATGCTTTTTTAATTTTAGGGTCTTATAGCTCAAAATAATTAGTAAATGCATGAAAAATAACAAATGAAGTCAGGAAGGATTAAAAATGATGATGTGGCTTTGAATGGTGCATTTTGAACACACAAAAAGTCAGGAGTTCAAATAAGTTTTAAAAAATGAAATCCCTTTGTAACAGACGAGTTTCCGGATGAAATCCTGATACTTTGAAAGAGATTGTCCGTTTTGTACACGAAGTGCATCCAGTTTTTGCCGTAACCCTCTCAACTTTCTTGCACATGCTATGTGGATGAAATGATGATATCATGCCAACTTTCAACCTTTTCAGATTTCATTTGAAATGCTTTTCAATTTTAGGGTCTTATAGCACAAAATAATTAGTAAATGCATGAGAAATAACGAATGAAGTCAGAAAGGATTGAAAAATGATGATGTGGCTTTGAATGGTGCATTTTGAACACACAAAAAGTCAGGAGTTCAAATAAGTTTTAAAAAATGAAATCCCTTTGTAACAGACGAGTTTCCGGATGAAATCCTGATACTTTGAAAGAGATTGTTCGTTTTGTACACGAAGTGCATCCAGTTTTTGCCGTAACCCTCTCAACTTTCTTGCACATGCTATGTGGATGAAATGATGATATCGTGCCAACTTTCAACCTTTTCAGAGTTCATTTGAAATGCTTTTCAATTTTAGGGTCTTATAGCTCAAAATAATTAGTAAATGCATGAAAAATAACAAATGAAGTCAGAAAGGATTGAAAAATGATGATGTGGCTTTGAATGGTGCATTTTGAACACACAAAAAGTCGGAGTTCAAATAAGGTTTAAAAAATGAAATCCCTTTGTAACAGACGAGTTTCCGGATGAAATCCTGATACTTTGAAAGAGATTGTCCGTTTTGTACACGAAGTGCATCCAGTTTTTGCCGTAACCCTCTCAACTTTCTTGCACATGCTATGTGGATGAAATGATGATATCATGCCAACTTTCAACCTTTTCAGAGTTCATTTGAAATGCTTTTCAATTTTAGGGTCTTATAGCTCAAAATAATTAGTAAATGCATGAAAAATAACAAATGAAGTCAGAAAGGATTGAAAAATGATGATGTGGCTTTGAATGGTGCATTTTGAACACACAAAAAGTCAGGAGTTCAAATAAGTTTTAAAAAATGAAATCCCTTTGTAACAGACGAGCTTCCGGATGAAATCCTGATACTTTGAAAGAGATTTTCCGTTTTTACACGAAGTGCATCCAGTTTTTGCCGTAACCCTCTCAACTTTCTTGCACATGCTATTTGGATGAAATGATGATATCATGCCAAGTTTCAACCTTTTCAGAGTTCATTTGAAATGCTTTTCAATTTTAGGGTCTTATAGCTCAAAATAATTAGTAAATGCATGAAAAATAACAAATGAAGTCAGAAAGGATTGA
>NW_025228773.1:0-32806 GCF_018294505.1 Triticum aestivum
TCCCCACACATACGGACTCTAAAAATAGCCTATACTTATGTATTTCGAAATTACATGGGCCTGGCCCAATAATAAGGTGACGCAGCACCTAAAATAGCCTCGGGACGAAATTTATGAAGTGGCATCTTGTATATTTCGTCCAAGGCTTCATGCACCCATTATGGTGGCTTCAAAGTCCTGAAATCATCACTTGTAACTCCGTTATTGTTCCCCTTGCGCATGCCATCATCTCCATGCTTGTTCTTGCTCCAATGTTCATCCTTCTCCAAGCTAGGCCCTTCATTTGTAAGCAAAACAAATGTATCCAATTTAGGCAGCATCATATTCTCATGAACATTAGAATCATTACCAAGAAACGAAAGTACCTGGTAATTTAGTTGGCGTGCACGAGCTCTAGTAATTGGTCCAGTATGTATAGCAGCAGGGGCTGTGGGTGTAACAATTGTATTGATGTCCTCATCAAGCACACTCTGAATTTTTTTTTCGCTCTTTTTTTTGCGCTCTTTTTTTTTGCGCTGTTTTTTTTTTTGCGAAAAATCACTATAATGGCGAGTGTGTCAAAACTCTTCCTAGGTCAAACTGACAGGATGGGCACGAAAAAAAAAATTTCGACCAAAATTTTTTTTTCGACTGCCCGGACCCAAAAACTGGAAACGGGTCAAAAAAAAACTTCCGATAATGGCACCTATCTCAAAACACTCAGAAACACCTAAAAATAGGATAGCCAGAAATTTTTTCGAAAAATGCGTTTTCGAAAAATTTTGGGCCAAAACGGAGCGTGGTTTCTCGACTCTTTTTTTTTGGGCCTAAATCTGATACCTCTTGATAGAGGCAAAGGTGTCCCGTCTTTCGATGAGATGATGGATATCGCTTTGGTGGCAGTCGACTTTGACGATCCGACTATGAACGTGCGAGGACGTCGCGCCTTAGCAATCGCTAAACCAACTCCGAGAGGTTATTGACCACGCCGGAGCACGATCAACCTGACCACGAGGGTCTGTTTCCTGCGAGCAAACGAAGAACAAGCAAGGTGAGATTGCAATCTGGATATTGCGAATATAAGATGAAAGCTTTATTGATCAAGGTGGGGTTCCGTGACGCCTTTGTCTGGTCGTTGAACACAAACAAAGTACGCGAAGTTGCAGCTATGGCAAACTTTTAATCTAAACAAAACCCAAAGTCTAAACGATGCCCTAAGGGCCGTATATATGGAGGAAGAGGGGGGAATTTCGTGGCCCTTGGTGGAGGGGTCCGAAATCAACCCTATCTCTTGTTTCCCCACACATATGGACTCTAAAAATAGCCTATACTTATGTATTTCGAAATTACATGGGCCTAGCCCAATAATAAGGTGACGCAGCACCTAAAATAGCCTCGGGACGAAATTTATGAAGTGGCATCTTGTATATTTCGTCCAAGACTTCATGCACCCATTATGGTGGCTTCAAAGTCCTGAAATCATCACTTGTAACTCCGTTCTTGTTCCCCTTGCGCATGCCATCATCTCCATGCTTGTTCTTGCTCCAATGTTCATCCTTCTCCAAGCTAGGCCCTTCATTTGTAAGCAAAACAAATGTATCCAATTTAGGCAGCATCATATTCTCATGAACATTAGAATCATTGCCAAGAAACGAAAGTACCTGGTAATTTAGTTGGCGTGCACGAGCTCTAGTAATTGGTCCAGTATGTATCATTTGCTGAAACTTATCATGAAGCTCCGTGTTCGATAAATTCTCCAAGTCAATCTCGTCGGCTTGTGATCCTGGCATGGCTAGCAACAATAGAAACACACAAGAATATGATCCTACAGACTACTAACAAGTGGTGGTGGTGGGCGTCACAAATCCGTCAAGCAAAACTCAAATTCTTACCAGTTCTTACCCAGCAACAGGCGGTGATTGGCAACCATTGTAGTCAAAACTCTCAAAGCTTGGATAGAGCGATTACCAGGGAGAGTCAAACGCACGACGTAGATGTATGTGGAGCTGGGAAGGCTTATAATATGGTAGCAAAAAGGGTCAGCAATAATCAATTCAGAGATGCAAAGTTGAATAAACGCTCAACGACGGTACTGTGCTGGTCCTAGGCTAGACTGTGCTAGAGACGCGAGCCTAGAACACCAAAAAAATCATGGCGCGGCACGTAAACAAGGGAAAAGCACACTCTGGATTTTTTTTTCGCTCTTTTTTTTGCGCTCTTTTTTTTTTGCTACTTTTTTTTGCGAAAAATCACTATAATGGCGAGTGTCTCAAAACTCTTCCTAGCTCAAATTGACAGGATGGGCACGAAATTTTTTCGACCAATTTTTTTTTGACTGCCCGGACCCAAAAACTGGAAACGGGTCAAAAAAAAACTTCCTATAATGGCACCTGTCTCAAAACACTCAGAAACACCTAAAAATAGGATAGCCAGAATTTTTTTCGAAAAATACGTTTTCGAAAAATTTTGGGCCTAAACGGAGCGTGGTTTCCCGACTCTTTTTTTTTCCGAAACCTACTCCGGCAAGGAAACACGAATCGGAATCTAGATGGATCTCGAAAACAAACCTAATATGACAAGAACGCGGATTGGTGGTGGATATATGGTGGTAGATGGCAGCGGTGGTAGTATATGACAGCGGTGGTGGTATATGGATACGGATTCGAAGCGGTGGCGGATAGGCGGTGGTGGTAGATGGCAGGGGTGATGATGATGGTGCGGCGGCGGCGTGACAACTAATGACCAGAACTCGAAACTCTAAAAGACTAGACTCTAAGACCAGCAACTAGACACGACAATGCAACCGCAAATTCAACAAAGCAAAACCCTAAAAAGATTATGCAAAGGCTCAGATTGGTTCGGATATGATGAACTAACCCTAAATTTTTTTTGTGGCTTTTTCGTGGACTATAGGTATGAAGAACAGACTCGATCTAAACTACGAAAAACTGTAAAATCTCACCGAGCAACCTGGAAATCTGATACCACTTGATAGAGGCAAAGGTGTCCCGTCTTTCGATGAGATGATGGATATCGCTTTGGTGGCAGTCGACTTTGACGATCCGACTATGAACGTGCGAGGATGTCGCGCCTTAGCAATCGCTAAACCAACTCCGAGAGGTTATTGACCACGCCGGA
This sequence comes from Triticum aestivum, assembly GCF_018294505.1. NCBI lineage: Eukaryota > Viridiplantae > Streptophyta > Magnoliopsida > Poales > Poaceae > Triticum > Triticum aestivum. Next base: position 3,118 of record NW_025228773.1, read on the forward strand.
GCACGATCAACCTGACCACGAGGGTCTGTTTCCTGCGAGCAAACGAAGAACAAGCAAGAAACTGAGATTGCAATCTGGATATTGCAAATATAAGATGAAAGCTTTATTGATCAAGGTGGGGTTCTGTGACGCCTTTGTCTGGTCGTTGAACACAAACGAAGTACGCGAAGTTGCAGCTATGGCGAACTTTTAATCTAAACAAAACCCAAAGTCTAAACGATGCCCTAAGGGCTGTATATATGGAGGAAGAGGGGGGCATTTCGTGGCCCTTGGTGGAGGGGTCCGAAATCAACCCTATCTCTTGTTTCCCCACACATATGGACTCTAAAAATAGCCTATACTTATGTATTTCGAAATTACATGGGCCTGGCCCAATAATAAGGTGACGCAGCACCTAAAATAGCCTCGGGACGAAATTTATGAAGTGGCATCTTGTATATTTCGTCCAAGGCTTCATGCACCCATTATGGTGGCTTCAAAGTCCTGAAATCATCACTTGTAACTCCGTTCTTGTTCCGCTTGCGCATGCCATCATCTCCATGCTTGGTCTTGCTCCAATGTTCATCCTTCTCCAAGCTAGGCCCTTCATTTGTAAGCAAAACAAATGTATCCAATTTAGGCAGCATCATATTCTCATGAACATTAGAATCATCACCAAGAAACGAAAGTACCTGGTAATTTAGTTGGCGTGCACGAGCTCTAGTAATTGGTCCAGTATGTATAGCAGCAGGGGCTGTGGGTGTAACAATTGTATTGATGTCCTCATCATCCTCCCCTTCTTGAAATGAAGTCGTCCTCGACGGAAGTTCATCTTCCTCACCCAAATAAGGCTTCAAATCTGCAATGTTAAAAGTGGGACTAACCCCAAAATCTGCAGGCAGCTCCAGTTTATATGCATTATCATTTATTTTCTCTAACACCTTAAAGGGACCATCAGCACGTGGCATTAACTTTGATTTGCGCAAATCAGGAAATCTATCCTTACGCAAATGTAACCAAACAAGATCTCCAGGTGCAAACACAACATGTTTTCTACCCTTATCTCCAGCAAGTTTATATTTAGCATTCATACGCTGAATGTTTTCCTTAGTTAACTCATGCATTTTAAAAATCAATTCAGCACGTTGTTTAGCATCAAAATTAACCTTCTCCGAAGATGGAAGAGGCAACAAATCAATAGGTGCACGAGGTAGGAAACCATACACAACTTCTTAGTAGTAGAATGCAATGAACGATTATAAGCAAATTCAATATGAGGCAAGCATTCCTCCCACATTTTCTTATTATTCTTCAAACCAGCCCTAAGCATAGTAGACAACGTTCTATTGACTACTTCAGTTTGTCCATCAGTTTGGGGGTGACAAGTAGTACTAAAAAGAAGTTTAGTCCCCAACTTAGCCCATAAACATCTCCAAAAGTGGCTAAGAAATTTAGTATCACGATCTGAAACAATAGTATTTGGCACACCATGCAAGCGAATAATTTCACGAAAGAACAAATCAGCAACATTAACAGCATCATCGCTTTTATGACATGGTATAAAGTGTGCCATTTTCGAGAATCTATCCACGACAACAAATATGCTATCCCTCCCCTTCTTTGTTCGAGGTAAACCTAAAACAAAGTCCATAGATATATCCTCCCAAGGAACACTAGGTACAGGCAAAGGCATATATAAACCATGAGGATTGAGTCGTGACTTAGCTTTTTGACATGTAGTGCAGCGAGCAAAAAAACGCTCAACATCCCGTCTCATCTTTGGCCAAAAGAAATGTGTAGCAAGTACGTCCTCCGTCTTCTTCACGCCAAAGTGTCCCATTAATCCTCCTCCATGCGCCTCCTGCAACAACAAAAGACGAACGGAGCTAGCTGGAATGCATAGCTTGTTAGCACGAAACACAAATCCATCGTTAACAACAAACCTGTTCCACATTCTTCCTTCTTTACAATTCTGCATTACATCTTTAACATTAGCATCATGCACATATTGATCTTTGATGGTCTCCAAACCAAATATTTTGAAGTCAAGTTGTGAAAGCATAGTATAGCGACGAGACAATGCTTCAACAATAACATTTTCTTTTCCCTTCTTGTGTTTAATGACATAAGGGAAAGTCTCAATGAATTCAACCCATTTAGCATGTCTACGATTCAGTTTAGCTTGAGTTTTAATATGTTTCAAAGATTCATGATCAGAATGTATAACAAATTCTTTGGGCCATAAATAATGTTGCCATGTTTCTAAAGTCCGAACAAGAGCATATAATTCTTTATCATAAGTAGAATAATTCAGACTAGGCCCACTCAATTTTTCAGAAAAGTATGCAACAGGTTTGCCATCTTGTAATAACACACCTCCTAATCCAATTCCACTAGCATCACATTCAAGCTCAAAAGTCTTATTAAAATCAGGAGGTTGGAGTAAAGGAGCATGTGTCAACTTATCTTTCAATACCGTGAAGGCTTCTTCCTGTGCGGTACCCCAAAGAAAAGGCACATCTTTCTTTGTAAGCTCATTGAGAGGTGCAGCAATGGTGCTGAAATCTCTCACAAAACGCCTATAGAATCCAGCGAGGCCAAGAAAACTCCTCACTTGTGATGAGGACATCAATACAATTGTTACACCCACATCCCCTGCTGCTATACATACTGGACCAATTACTAGAGCTCGTGCACGCCAACTAAATTACCAGGTACTTTCGTTTCTTGGTAATGATTCTAATGTTCATGAGAATATGATGCTGCCTAAATTGGATACATTTGTTTTGCTTACAAATGAAGGGCCTAGCTTGGAGAAGGATGAATATTGGAGCAAGAACAAGAACGGAGTTACAAGTGATGATTTCAGGACTTTGAAGCCACCATAATGGGTGCATGAAGCCTTGGACGAAATATATAAGATGCCACTTCATAAATTTCGTCCCGAGGCTATTTTAGGTGCTGCGTCACCTTATTATTGGGCCAGGCCCATGTAATTTCGAAATACATAAGTATGGCTATTTTTAGAGTCCGTATGTGTGGGGAAACAAGAGATAGGGTTGATTTCGGACCCCTCCACCAAGGGCCACGAAATTCCCCCTCTTCCTCCATATATACAGCCCTTAGGGCATCGTTTAGACTTTGGGTTTTGTTTAGATTAAAAGTTCGCCATAGCTGCAACTTCGCGTACTTCGTTTGTGTTCAACGACCAGACAAAGGCGTCACAGAACCCCACCTTGATCAATAAAGCTTTCATCTTATATTCGCAATATCCAGATTGCACTCTCAGTTTCTTGCTTGTTCTTCGTTTGCTCGCAGGAAACAAACCCTCGTGGTCAGGTTGATCGTGCTCCGGCGTGGTCAATAACCACTCGGAGTTGGTTTAGCGATTGGTAAGGTGCGACGTCCTCGCACGTTCGTAGTCGGATCGTCAAAGTCGACTTCCACCAAAGCGATATCCATCATCTCATCGAAAGACGGGACACCTTTGCCTCTATCAACTTGTGTGACCGTTTTGGGCTGCGGCCAACTCTCAATAGCTTCAATCTTGGCTTTATCAACTTCAATTCCCTGTGGAGTAACAACATAGCCGAGAAAAGATACTCGGTCGGTGCAAAAGGTGCACTTCCCAAGGTTACCAAACAAACGTGCATCACGTAGAGCAATAAAAACAACACGTAAATGTTTCAAATGTTCTTCCAAAGATCTGCTATAAATCAATATGTCATCAAAGTAAACTACCACAAATCTTCCAATGAAAGCACGTAAAACTTTGTTCATTAATCTCATGAAAGTACTAGGTGCATTACTTAACCCAAAAGGCATGACTAACCACTCATATAATCCAAACTTAGTTTTAAATGCTGTTTTCCATTCATCTCCCAATTTCATACGAATTTGATGGTAGCCACTACGCAAATCAACTTTGGAGAATATTGTAGAGCTACTCAATTCATCAAGCATATCATCTAGCCTAGGAATAGGATGACGATAACGAATAGTAATATTATTAATGCCTCTACAATCAACACACATACGTGATGTACCATCCTTTTTCGGCACTAGAATAATAGGAACAGCACAAGGACTAAGGGATTCGCGTATATAACCTTTGTCGAGAAGCTCTTGTACTTGACGCATAATCTCCTTCGTCTCCTGTGGATTGGTACGGTATGGTGCACGGTTTGGCAGTGAAGCACCGGGAATTAAGTCAATCTGATGCTCAATCCCTCGAATAGGCGGTAATCCTGGAGGCACGTCTTGTGGAAAAACGTCAGCGAACTCCTGCAAAATGTTAGTGACAGCAGGAGGCAAAGAGGAAGGCACGTCCTCGAATGAAAATAATGCCTCTTTGCACACAAAAGCATAGCAAACAGATTTGCTGAAATCTAGCTCATCAATATCAGATTTGGTGGCAAATAAACATGCACTTTTCAATTTAATTTCAGAAGCAACACTAGATGGTTTATTATTAGGCTTCATTTGTTGCTCAAATTCTTTTGCCACAATCTGATTTTCACTCTTATTCTTCTCCTGTTTTGCTTTATTAGCTCTATTAATATCATCTTTCAAAATGGAATCAGGAGTCATAGGAAGCAAAGTAATATTTTTATCCTTATGAACAAGAGTATAGTGATTGTTTCTACCATGGTGTACAGAATTTTTATCAAATTGCCATGGTCTACCAAGTAATAAGGAACATGCTTGCATAGGTACCACATCACAATCAACATAATCAGCATATGTAGAGATACTAAAATGCACACGAACAGTACGTGTTACCTTAACCTTGCCGCTGTTGTTGAACCATTGGATGTAGTAAGGATGTGGATATGGTCTTGTGGTGAGAGAAAGCTTCTCCACCATCTCCATGCTAGCCAAGTTGTTGCAGCTCCCTCCGTGATGAGGACATGACTACCTTGGATATGACCAAAAATATTGCATATATGCATATTTGTCAGGTGATTTCTAGTGCAAACTATTCAATAATCTATTTATGTTATCCAGAACAAAAATACTTCACACACTTTTGTGTTTTGTCTAATTGCAGGTGTATGGGACATTTGTACAATCCACATATGAAGATAAGGAAGAAAGAGATGTTTATTTGCTGTCCAAAAAGTTCTCTCACGTCACTTTTGGCCCAAGAGAAGATAGAGTCCAAGTCTCTCACGTTCTGGATTCAGATTCGGACTGCACAGACATACCTGACTCAAAACGCACACAAGTTTTTCATACGGACTCCGAATTGGGTGATTCTTTTTTTGTTGGAAACTAGATTTCGTGCACTTTCCAACCCAATTGGAATCACCTTCAAATTCGTCCGGGGCGTTGAGTTGTGGACGAAACAATCTGATGCTGCAGCAGAATCCGAGTCAAACTACAAGTCCAAAGGTGTTACATCACCTCCACTTGGGCCCATTGGCCTTGTACGACCTAGATTTAGTTTTAGGCTGCCTTGGGACGTCCTCCCACCTCCTTGGCCGCCACCCCTTGCTCCTATATAAGTAGATCCATCTAGTAGCTTTTCTTTGGGATTTGTTTAGTTAAAAGTTAGCCATTGCAACTTCGTGTGCTTCGTTTGTGTCCAACGACCAGACCAAGACCACTTTTCGGATCCCCACCATTATCAATACTTCATACATATTCGCGATATTCAGATTGCTTTTATCATATTCTTGCTTGTTCTTCAATTGCTTGCAGGAATAGACCTTCGTGGTCAGGTTGATCGTGCTCCGGCGTGGTCAATAACCTCTCGGAGTTGGTTTAGCGATTGCTAAGGCACAACGTCGTTGCACGTTTGTAGTCGGATCGTCAAAGTCGTCTCCACCAAATCGATAGTTATCATCTCATCAAAAGATCGGGACACCCCGCCTCTATCAAGTGGTATCAGTTTTCAGGTTGCTCGGTGAGAATTTCCAGTTTTTCCTAGATTAGATTTATTTTCTTACCTATTGTCCAAGAAAAAACCACAAAACAAAAGTTAGATCTATTCATCCTTTGTCCTAGCCAGACTGAGCCTTTGCAATTTTCTTTTCATTGTTTGCATTATTGAATTATCGGTTGCATCGCCGTGTCGAGTTGCTGGTCTTAGTGTCTAGTTCCTTTAGAGTTTCGAGTTCTGTTCACATTAGTCACGCAGCCGCTGCATCATTATCCCATCCGCTGTCCACCATCCCATCCACCAATTTCCACCACGTGCTACGCACAGTTTATTGTCATAATCATAGTTGAGGTCACTCACATCTTCGCCAGATCGAATCTGCATCTTATCTAGTTTGTCTTGGAAAGAGGGAGAAAAAGAAGATAAAGAAAAAAAAAGAGAGAAAAAAGGAAAGAAAAAAAAAGAAAAAGAGGGAGAAGAAAAAGAAAAAAAAGCGTGAGAAAAAAAAGAGAGAAGAAAAAAAATTGGATCTATCTAGAATCAATCTCGTACCTGAATTCGGATTGGAAACTGTTTTGCGCACTGTTCAGTAAAACAGGTGTATCTTCCTCATACGAAGTCCGTTTTGGCTCCGTGAGTACTCAAATTGAAGATAGCGACGAGCCGCATCTAAATAGTTGCAGAAGCTTGTTCAATATTTGACACCTCAAAATCGGCTTCTAAATAGGTCTTTTTGCCCTCCAAAGTTCGTGAACAGAGCTTGTTCCAATTTTTCAGGCCAGTTTTAGAATTCTTTGACTCCTCATATCAACTCAGAATTGAGTGATTCTTTTTGCATTGGAAAGCTTGAGTTAGTAGCATTCTTTGAAAGAATTTATCAGAAAATTGTCTCAAACTTTTCAAGAGGAAAGTTGGAGAGAGAGTTGTTGTATATCCTGCTTGGCAGTTGTTTTTCATCATTATCTTCACTGCCGTTGTGATCTTCACTTATATCTTGCTGTCAAGAGCTACTTAGTATCCTTCATTGATGCTAGTTGTGCTACGCCGTGACCTTATTAGTGTTCTAGGCTCGCGTCTCTAGTCCGGTCTAGCCTAGGACCAGCACAGTACCGTCGTTGAGCGTATTCAACATTGCATCTTTGAATTGATTATTGCTAATCTTTTGCTACCATATATAGCCAACCCAGCTCCACATATTTCTACACCGTGTATACGTACGCTCCCCTGGCAATCGCTTTACTCAATATTCGGAGTTACTTGACACCGCTGGTTGCCGATCACCGCCTGCTGCATGGTAAGAACTTGTAAGACATTGATATTTGCTTTACTGTGAGCGTTTTACCACCACATCCTAGTAGTTATAGGAACATTATTTTTGGGTTTTGTTTCTTGTTCTACTAATCATGACAGGATCCAGAGTCAATTCATGGGCTTTGTCGATCGCGGGAGACGTGCCACCACCTTTGCAAATACCACAACCGTCACGAGAGGTGCACAAACATCCAAATGCACATGATCAGGTTAATGTATCTATACCACCATTTAATGGCCGTTTTAAACCTGCTTTATATATTGAATGGGAGTTCGACATAAAAAATATATTTGCTTCCCATAGTTTCGATGAACATAAAAAGGTTAAGGTTGCGGTTGGTTCTTTCACTGGTTATGCTTTGGTTTGGTGGAGTGAATATTGTCGGTTACACCCTGATTATATACCTACTACTTGGGATGATTTGAAACTTTCCATGCGACATACTTTCGTCCCTGCTTATTATACTCGTGACATGATTAAGAAGTTGCAACACTTAAAACAAGGTAGTGAAACTGTAACAAAATATTATGATGATTTACAAACTACCTTGTTGCATTCCTCTTTAGAAGAAAGTGAAGATGATTTTATGGATAGATTTTGGGGAGGATTAAACCGTGATATTCGAGAGATACTAATTCATGAAGAGTGTTATCCTATGGACCATTTGTTTCATCTTGCTTGCAAAGCTGAACAGGAAATAAAACGACGTGTTGGCCACGAGGAGAACAAGCGCACGGTGCACATTCCAAGAGTTGATATGATTGTTTCTTCAACTACTAGGCATACTATGACAACCACATCCGTTGTTGTCAGGACTACATCACCTCCACCATGTGACACATCGCCCCCGAGAGTGGCTACATCATCTGAGTTGATCATAAGAGGTAATGACAAAGGTACTGATCTTCCATCTCTACATGAGAATGATGAATGCCTTGTCAATTTGAATGCACCATCTGATGAGCTACCCACTACTTTGATCACACCACCTATTTTAGAGGACTACGTTGATAATTTGACTTTGCCATGTGATCAAACAACTGAAATACCAACAATTTTGAGTGCACCCATGGAATTAACTATTGATGCAAAAGAACCAATGTTTAATCATTTTGATATGACCTCTAATCTTGGTGATGATTCTGTGTTGAATGACTTATTGCATGTTTGCTTATTTAAGCATGTTGTAGCATGTAAATTTGATGCAAGTAAGGTTTATTCACCAATGTTGGGATGGTTTAATGATGAACATTGTCAATCTTTTGAAATGAATAAGAGCTTCACTTATATGTGCAAACTGAGTTGCAATATTTTCATGCCTTCTACTTCTTGTGCTAATTTTTTGGCTTTAGATTTTATGAACTATGCAAGGTACTCATCTATTCATGTGTCATGTATGCAAAAATCAAGGGAAGTAAAAATGGATGACATATACATATACAACATGTACACCTTGTCTCTTTTGTTAGCCACATTTCAGATTAAGCAACGCCGAGGACGGCTTTATTTTCAAGAAGGGGAGGATGATGAGGACATGACTACCTTGGATATGATCAAAAATATTGCATATATGCATATTTGTCAGGTGATTTCTAGTGCAAACTATTCAATAATCTATTTATGTTATGCAGAACAAAAATACTTCACACACTTTTGTGTTTTGTCTAATTGCAGGTGTATGGGACATTTGTACAATCCACATATGAAGATAAGGAAGAAAGAGATGTTTATTTGCTGTCCAAAAAGTTCTCTCACGTCACTTTTGGCCCAAGAGAAGATAGAGTCCAAGTCTCTCACGTTCTGGATTCAGATTCGGACTGCACAGACATACCTGACTCAAAACACACACAAGTTTTTCATACGGACTCCGAATTGGGTGATTCTTTTTTTGTTGGAAACTAGATTTCGTGCACTTTCCAACCCAGTTGGAATCACCTTCAAATTCGTCCGGAGCGTTGAGTTGTGGACGAAACAATCTGATGCTGCAGCAGAATCCGAGTCAAACTACAAGTCCAAAGGTGTTACATCACCTCCACTTGGGCCCATGAGCCTTGTACGACCTAGATTTAGTTTTAGGCTGCCTTGGGACGTCCTCCCACCTCCTTGGCCGCCACCCCTTGCTCCTATATAAGTAGATCCATCTAGTAGCTTTTCCTTGGGATTTGTTTAGTTAAAAGTTAGCCATTGCAACTTCGTGTACTTCGTTTGTGTCCAACGACCAGACCAAGACCACTTTTCGGATCCCCACCATTATCAATACTTCATACATATTCGCGATATTCAGATTGCTTTTATCATATTCTTGCTTGTTCTTCGATTGCTTGCAGGAATAGACCTTCGTGGTCAGGTTGATCGTGCTCCGGCGTGGTCAATAACCTCTCGGAGTTGGTTTAGCGATTGCTAAGGCACAACGTCGTTGCACGTTTGTAGTCGGATCGTCAAAGTCGTCTCCACCAAATCGATAGTTATCATCTCATCGAAAGATCGGGACACCCCGCCTCTATCAAGTGGTATCAGTTTTCAGGTTGCTCGGTGAGAATTTCCAGTTTTCCTAGATTAGATTTATTTTCTTACCTATTGTCCAAGAAAAAGCCACAAAAAAAGAGTTAGATCTATTCATCCTTGGTCCAAGCCAGTTTGAGCCTTTGCAATTTTCTTTTCATTGCTTGCATAGTTGAATTATCGGTTGCATCGTCGTGTCGAGTTGCTGGTCTTAGTGTCTAGTTCCTTTAGAGTTTCGAGTTCTGTTCACATTAGTCACGCAGCTGCTGCATCATTATCCCATCCGCTGTCCACCATCCAATCCACCAATTTCCACCACGTGCTACGCACTGTTTATTGTCATAATCATAGTTGAGTCACTCACATCTTCGCCTGATCGAATCTGCATCTTATCTAGTTTGTCTTCGAAAGAGGGAGAAAAAGAAGATAAAGAAAAAAAAAGAGAAAAAAGGAAAGAAAAAAAAAAGAAAAAGAGGGAGAAGAAAAAGAAAAAAAAGCGTGAGAAAGAAAAAGAGAGAAGAAAAAAAATTGGATCTATCTAGAATCAATCTCGTACCTGAATTCGGATTGGAATCTGTTTTGTGCACTGTTCAGTAAAACAGCTTGGCTATTGTTTCACATCATTATCTTTACTGCCGTTGTGATCTTCACTTATATCTTGCTGTCCAGAGCTACTTTGTATCCTTCATTGATGCTGGTTGTGCTACGACGTGACCTCATTAGTGTTCTAGGCTCGCGTCTCTAGTTCGGTCTAGCCTAGGATCAGCACAGTACCGTCGTTGAGCGTTTATTCAACATTGCATCTTTGAATTGATTATTGCTAATCTTTTGCTACCATATATAGCCAACCCAGCTCCACATATTTCTACACCGTGTATACGTACGCTCCCCTGGCAATCGCTTTACTCAATATTCGGAGTTACTTGACACCGCTGGTTGCCGATCACCGCCTGCTGCATGGTAAGAACTTGTAAGACATTGATATTTGCTTTACTGTGAGCGTTTTACCACCACATCCTAGTAGTTATAGTAACATTATTTTTGGGTTTTGTTTCTTGTTCTACTAATCATGACAGGATCCAGAGTCAATTCATGGGCTTTGTCGATCGCGGGAGACGTGCCACCACCTTTGCAAATACCACAACCGTCACGAGAGGTGCACAAACATCCAAATGCACATGATCAGGTTAATGTATCTATACCACCATTTAATGGCCGTTTTAAACCTGCTTTATATATTGAATGGGAGTTCGACATAAAAAATATATTTGCTTCCCATAATTTCGATGAACATAAAAAGGTTAAGGTTGCGGTTGGTTCTTTCACTGGTTATGCTTTGGTTTTGTGGAGTGAATATTGTCGGTTACACCCTGATTATATACCTACTACTTGGGATGATTTGAAACTTGCCATGCGACATACTTTCGTCCCTGCTTATTATACTCGTGACATGATTAAGAAGTTGCAACACTTAAAACAAGGTAGTGAAACTGTAACAAAATATTATGATGATTTACAAACTACCTTGTTGCATTCCTCTTTAGAAGAAAGTGAAGATGATTTTATGGATAGATTTTGGGGAGGATTAAACCGTGATATTCAAGAGATACTAATTCATGAAGAGTGTTATCCTATGGACCATTTGTTTCATCTTGCTTGCAAAGCTGAATAGGAAATAAAACGACGTGTTGGCCACGAGGAGAACAAGCGCACGGTGCACATTCCAAGAGTTGATATGATTGTTCCTTCAACTACTAGGCATACTATGACAACCACATCTGTTGTTGTCAGGACTACATCACCTCTACCATGTGACACATCGCCCCCGAGAGTGGCTACATCATCTGAGTTGATCATAAGAGGTAATGACAAAGGTACTGATCTTCCATCTCTACATGAGAATGATGAATGCCTTGTCAATTTAAATGCACCATCTGATGAGCTACCCACTACTTTGATGACACCACCTATTTTAGAGGACTACGTTGATAATTTGACTTTGCCATGTGATCAAACAACTGAAATACCAACAATTTTGAGTGCACCCATTGAATTAACTATTGATGCAAAAGAACCAATGTTTAATCATTTTGATATGACCTCTAATCTTGGTGATGATTCTATGTTGAATGACTTATTGCATGTTTGCTTATTTAAGCATGTTGTAGCATGTAAATTTGATGCAAGTAAGGTTTATTCACCAATGTTGGGATGGTTTAATGATGAACATTGTCAATCTTTTGAAATGAATAAGAGCTTCACTTATATGTGCAAACTGAGTTGCAATATTTTCATGCCTTCTACTTCTTGTGCTAATTTTTTGGCTTTAGATTTTATGAACTATGCAAGTTACTCATCTATTCATGTGTCATATATGCAAAAATCAAGGAAAGTAAAAATGGATGACATATACATATACAACATGTACACCTTGTCTCTTTTGTTAGCCACATTTCAGATTAAGCAACGCCGAGGACGGCTTTATTTTCAAGAAGGGGAGGATGATGAGGACATGACTACCTTGGATATGACCAAAAATATTGCATATATGCATATTTGTCAGGTGATTTCTAATGCAAACTATTCAATAATCTATTTATGTTATCCAGAACAAAAATACTTCACACACTTTTGTGTTTTGTCTAATTGCAGGTGTATGGGACATTTGTACAATCCACATATGAAGATAAGGAAGAAAGAGATGTTTATTTGCTGTCCAAAAAGTTCTCTCACGTCACTTTTGGCCCAAGAGAAGATAGAGTCCAAGTCTCTCACGTTCTGGATTCAGATTCGGACTGCACAGACATACCTGACTCAAAACGCACACAAGTTTTTCATACGGACTCCGAATTGGGTGATTCTTTTTTTGTTGGAAACTAGATTTCGTGCACTTTCCAACCCAATTGGAATCACCTTCAAATTCGTCCGGAGCGTTGAGTTGTGGACGAAACAATCTGATGCTGCAGCAGAATCCGAGTCAAACTACAAGTCCAAAGGTGTTACATCACTTCCACTTGGGCCCATTGGCTTTGTACGACCTAGATTTAGTTTTAGGCTGCCTTGGGACGTCTTCCCACCTCCTTGGCCGCCACCCCTTGCTCCTATATAAGTAGATCCATCTAGTAGCTTTTCCTTGGGATTTGTCTAGTTAAAAGTTAGCCATTGCAACTTCGTGTACTTCGTTTGTGTCCAACGACCAGACCAAGACCGCTTACGGATCCCCACCTTTATCAATACTTCATATATACTCGCAATATTCAGATTGCTTTTATCATATTTTGCTTGTTCTTCAATTGCTTGCAGGAATAGACCTTCGTGGTCAGGTTGATTGTGCTCCAGCGTGATCAATAACCTCTCGGAGTTGGTTTAGCGATTGCTAAGGCGCAACGTCGTGCACGTTTGTAGTCGGATCGTCAAAGTCGTCTCCACCAAATCGATAGTTATCATCTCATCGAAAGATCGGGACACCCCGCCTCTATCAAGTGGTGAGGAAAGTTGGAGACAAAGTTGTTGATATATCCTGCTTGGCTGTTGTTTCACCTCATTATCTTTACTGCCGTTGTGATCTTCACTTATATCTTGCTGTCTAGAGCTACTTAGTGTCCTTCATTGATGCTAGTTGTGCTACGACGTGACCTCATTAGTGTTCTAGGCTCGCGTCTCTAGTTCGGTCTAGCCTAGGACCAGCACAGTACCGTCGTTGAGCGTTTATTCAACATTGCATCTTTGAATTGATTATTGCTAATCTTTTGCTACCATATATAGCCAACCCAGCTCCACATATTTCTACACCGTGTATACGTACGCTCCCCTGGCAATCGCTTTACTCAATATTCGGAGTTACTTGACACCGCTGGTTGCCGATCACCGCCTGCTGCATGGTAAGAACTTGTAAGACATTGATATTTGCTTTACTGTGAGCGTTTTACCACCACATCCTAGTAGTTATAGTAACATTATTTTTGGGTTTTGTTTCTTGTTCTACTAATCATGACAGGATCCAGAGTCAATTCATGGGCTTTGTCGATCGCGGGAGACGTGCCACCACCTTTGCAAATACCACAACCGTCACGAGAGGTGCACAAACATCCAAATGCACATGATCAGGTTAATGTATCTATACCACCATTTAATGGCCGTTTTAAACCTGCTTTATATATTGAATGGGAGTTCGACATAAAAAATATATTTGCTTCCCATAATTTCGATGAACATAAAAAGGTTAAGGTTGCGGTTGGTTCTTTCACTGGTTATGCTTTGGTTTGGTGGAGTGAATATTGTCGGTTACACCCTGATTATATACCTACTACTTGGGATGATTTGAAACTTGCCATGCGACATACTTTCGTCCCTGCTTATTATACTCGTGACATGATTAAGAAGTTGCAACACTTACAACAAGGTAGTGAAACTGTAACAAAATATTATGATGATTTACAAACTACCTTGTTGCATTCCCCTTTAGAAGAAAGTGAAGATGACTTTATGGATAGATTTTGGGGAGGATTAAACCGTGATATTCAAGAGATACTAATTCATGAAGAGTGTTATCCTATGGACCATTTGTTTCATCTTGCTTGCAAAGCTGAACAGGAAATAAAACGACGTGTTGGCCACGAGGAGAACAAGCGCACGGTGCACATTCCAAGAGTTGATATGATTGTTCCTTCAACTACTAGGCATACTATGACAACCACATCCGTTGTTGTCAGGACTACATCACCTCCACCATGTGACACATCGCCCCCGAGAGTGGCTACATCATCTGAGTTGATCATAAGAGGTAATGACAAAGGTACTGATCTTCCATCTCTACATGAGAATGATGAATGCCTTGTCAATTTGAATGCACCATCTGATGAGCTACCCACTACTTTGATCACACCACCTATTTTAGAGGACTACGTTGATAATTTGACTTTGCCATGTGATCAAACAACTGAAATACCAACAATTTTGAGTGCACCCATTGAATTAACTATTGATGCAAAAGAACCAATTTTTAATCATTTTGATATGACCTCTAATCTTGGTGATGATTCTGTGTTGAATGACTTATTGCATGTTTGCTTATTTAAGCATGTTGTAGCATGTAAATTTGATGCAAGTAAGGTTTATTCACCAATGTTGGGATGGTTTAATGATGAACATTGTCAATCTTTTGAAATGAATAAGAGCTTCACTTATATGTGCAAACTGAGTTGCAATATTTTCATGCCTTCTACTTCTTGTGCTAATTTTTTGGCTTTAGATTTTATGAACTATGCAAGTTACTCATCTATTCATGTGTCATATATGCAAAAATCAAGGGAAGTAAAAATGGATGACATATACATATACAACATGTACACCTTGTCTCTTTTGTTAGCCACATTTCAGATTAAGCAACGCCGAGGATGGCTTTATTTTCAAGAAGGGGAGGATGATGAGGACATGACTACCTTGGATATGACCAAAAATATTGCATATATGCATATTTGTCAGGTGATTTCTAGTGCAAACTATTCAATAATCTATTTATGTTATCCAGAACAAAAATACTTCACACACTTTTGTGTTTTGTCTAATTGCAGGTGTATGGGACATTTGTACAATCCACATATGAAGATAAGGAAGAAAGAGATGTTTATTTTCTGTCCAAAAAGTTCTCTCACGTCACTTTTGGCCCAAGAGAAGATAGAGTCCAAGTCTCTCACGTTCTGGATTCAGATTCGGACTGCACAGACACACCTGACTCAAAACGCACACAAGTTTTTCATACGGACTCCGAATTGGGTGATTCTTTTTCTGTTGGAAACTAGATTTCGTGCACTTTCCAACCCAATTGGAATCACCTTCAAATTCGTCCGGAGCGTTGAGTTGTGGACGAAACAATCTGATGCCGCAGCAGAATCCGAGTCAAACTACAAGTCCAAAGGTGTTACATCACCTCCACTTTGGCCCATTGGCCTTATACGACCTAGATTTAGTTTTAGGCTGCCTTGGGACGTCCTCCCACCTCCTTGGCCGCCACCCCTTGCTCCTATATAAGTAGATCCATCTAGTAGCTTTTCCTTGGGATTTGTTTAGTTAAAAGTTAGCCATTGCAACTTCGTGTGCTTCGTTTGTGTCCAACGACCAGACCAAGACCACTTTTCGGATCCCCACCATTATCAATACTTCATACATATTCGCGATATTTAGATTGCTTTTATCATATTCTTGCTTGTTCTTCGATTGCTTGCAGGAATAGACCTTCGTGGTCAGGTTGATCGTTCTCCGGCGTGGTCAATAACCTCTCGGAGTTGGTTTAGCGATTGCTAAGGCACAACGTCGTTGCACGTTTGTAGTCGGATCGTCAAAGTCGTCTCCACCAAATCGATAGTTATCATCTCATCGAAAGATCGGGACACCCCGCCTCTATCACTCCGTCTATTATGACGCGCACAAAACGTTCCTTCACAACTCCCTTGGTATGGAACAAATTGTGCCTCTGATTTTGCTCAGCTTGTGTGACCTGCACACTCAAAACACGTTGAGCAACTAAACATTCATACCTGTCAGCGTCTTCAGGAGCCATGTATTGCGTCTCATGATCAGAATCATCTCCACCATGTTCTTCACGTGTAATAAGAGCCAATGTCTCCTCATCATAGTCACTAGCGGACTCATATCCACCACCCTCGGTAGCAATCATCACACGCAGAGATTTGCATTCTCTCGCATAATGACCTCCTCCCTCACAACGACGACAAATAATATCACTTGTGTGCCCTGTTGATGCCCTGGAAGAAGAAGAACTCTGTGAAGGCCCGGCAGGTGCGCTCTTGGCAGATAATGGTGGTTGTTCCTGTTTTCTTGTATCACGGCTGTAGGAGGCACCTGATTGAGGTGCTGGTGCAGTTGAAGTAGAAGATGCACGCGGTGTCCATGATGAAGGTCGGCCTGCAGAAAAGTTAGTTCGCGCCAATGCTTGTCGATCCCGCACTTCACGTTCATCTTTACAAGCAAGATGGAATAAACGAGTGATATTAGTATACTCCTTATAGTCTAGAATGGTCTGAATCTCTCTATTTAATCCACCCAGAAAACGTGCAAGCATAGCTTCATTCTCCTCAACAATACCACATCGAATCATGCCAGTTTGTAATTCCTGATAATATTCTTCTACATAATTTTTTCCTTGTCTTAAACGCTGCAATTTTTGAAGCAATTCACGTTGATAATATGGTGGAACCCAACGCGTACGCATATCAGTTTTCAAAGCAGCCCAAGTAGTTGGAATAGGATATAATCTACAATGTTCAGACCACCAGACACATGCAAAACTAGTGAAAGCACAAACAGCAGCAGCAACCCGTCTCTCCTCGGGATATTGTAAACATGTAAAACATTGTTCAGTTTCTAACTCCCAAGTAAGATATATATCACGAACATATCTACCCTCAAATGGTGGAATATTCAATTTCAGTTTAGGAATATGGACATCATCTCGTAC
This sequence comes from Triticum aestivum, assembly GCF_018294505.1. Classification (NCBI taxonomy): domain Eukaryota; kingdom Viridiplantae; phylum Streptophyta; class Magnoliopsida; order Poales; family Poaceae; genus Triticum; species Triticum aestivum. Next base: position 20,272 of record NW_025228773.1, read on the forward strand.
CTGAGGTGGTGGTGCAGGCCTACCATTACGAATATATACCTGAGGTCGACCTGCTGGTGGTTGCACGTAGTTTTGATTTTGAGCAACCTCATCCTCGTAATCTCCCACATAATCATCCTCCTCCGCATCAGCAACAGGAGCCACAGAAGTATCAACAGCAGCACCAACAGTTTGGCCAAACGCAAGAGGAACACGACTCGCTCGGCGGAGGTCTATTTCGCGACGTGGAGGTAGTCGTTGTTGTTGTTGTTGGAGAGGTGCGTTAGGTGCAGCGGGTGGTGGTGGTGGAAGACGCGCGAGCAATTCATTAAACTTGTTATCGAGCTTTGTTTTGAACGTCTTCTCCATGCCATCTATCTTCTCCATGGCCTCTTGAAATCTGTTTAGCACGTCTTGCACCTGTCCACTCATCATTTGCTGAAATTTATCATGCAAATCCTTATTCGTCATGTTCTCCCAGTCAGTCTCGTCGGCTTGTGATCCTGGCATGGTTAGCAGCAATAGAAACACACAAGAATATGATCCTACAGACTACTAACAAGAGGTGGTGGTGGGTGTCACAAATCCGTCAAGCAAATCTCAAATTCTTACCAGTTCTTACCCAGCAGTAGGCGGTGATCGGCAACCGTTGTAGTCAAAAACTCTCAAAGCTTGGATAGAGCGATTACCAAGGAGAGTCAAACGCACGACGTAGATGTATGTGGAGCTGCGAAGGCTTATAATATGGTAGCAAAAAGGGTCAGCAATAATCAATTCAGAGATGCAAAGTTGAATAAACGCTCAACGACGGTACTGTGTTCGTCCTAGGCTAGACTGTGCTAGAGACGCGAGCCTAGAACACCAACAAAATCATGGCGCGGCACGTAAACAAGGGAAAAGCACACTCTGGAAAAAAAATTCGCTCTTTTATTTTGCGCTCTTTTTTTTGCGCTTTTTTTTTGCGCTGCTTTTTTTTTGCGAAAAATCACTATAATGGTGAGTGTCTCAAAACTCTTCCTAGCTCAAACTGACAGGAGGGGCACGAAATTTTTTCGACCAATTTTTTTTTTCGACTGCCCGGACCCAAAAATTGGAAACGGGTCAAAAAAAACTTCCTATAATGACACCTGTCTCAAAACACTCAGAAACACCTAAAAATAGGATAGCCAGAATTTTTTTCGATAAATGCGTTTTTGAAAATTTTTGGGCCTAAACGGAGCGTGGTTTCCGGACTCTCTTTTTTTTCGGAAACCTACTCCGGCAAGGAAACACGAATCGGAATCTAGATGGATCTCGAAAACAAATCTAATATGACAAGAACTCAGATTGGTGGTGGATATATGGTGGTAGATGGCAGCGGTGGTGGTATATGACAGCTGTGGTGGTATATGGATACGGATTCGAAGCGGTGGCGGATAAGCGGTGGTGGTAGATGGCAGGGGTGATGATGATGGTGCGGCGGCGGCGTGACAACTTATGACCAGAACTCGAAACCTTAAAAGACTAGACTCTAAGACCAGCAACTAGACACGACGATGCAACCGCAAATTCAACAAAGCAAAACCCTAAAAAGATTATGCAAAGGCTCAGATTGGTTCGGATATGATGAACTAACCCTAATTTTTTTTGTGGCTTTTTCGTGGACTATAGGTATGAAGAACAGACTCGATCTAAACTACGAAAAACTGTAAAATCTCACCGAGCAACCTGGAAATCTGATACCACTTGATAGAGGCTAAGGTGTCCCGTCTTTCGATGAGATGATGGATATCGCTTTGGTGGCAGTCGACTTTGATGATCCGATTACGAACGTGCGAGGACGTCGCGCCTTAGCAATCGCTAAACCAACTCCGAGAGGTTATTGACCACGCCGGAGCACGATCAACCTGACCACGAGGGTCTGTTTCCTGCGAGAAAACAAAGAACAAGCAAGAAACTGAGATTGCAATCTGGATATTGCGAATATAAGATGAAAGCTTTATTGATCAAGGTGGAGTTCTGTGACGCCTTTGTCTGGTCGTTGAACACAAACAAAGTACGCGAAGTTGCAGCTATGGCGAACTTTTAATCTAAACAAAACTCAAAGTCTAATCGATGCCCTAAGGGCTGTATATATGGAGGAAGAGGGGGGGAATTTCGTGGCCCTTGGTGGAGGGGTCCGAAATCAACCCTATCTCTTGTTTCCCCACACATACGGACTCTAAAAATAGCCTATACTTATGTATTTCGAAATTACATGGGCCTGGCCCAATAATAAGGTGACGCAGGACCTAAAATAGCCTCGGGACGAAATTTATGAAGTGGCATCTTGTATATTTCGTCCAAGGCTTCATGCACCCATTATGGTGGCTTCAAAGTCCTGAAATCATCACTTGTAACTCCGTTCTTGTTCCCCTTGCGCATGCCATCATCTCCATGCTTGTTCTTGCTCCAATGTTCATCCTTCTCCAAGCTAGGCCCTTCATTTGTAAGCAAAACAAATGTATCCAATTTAGGCAGCATCATATTCTCATGAACATTAGAATCATTACCAAGAAACGAAAGTACCTGGTAATTTAGTTGGCGTGCACAAGCTCTAGTAATTGGTCCAGTATGTATAGCAGCAGGGGCTGTGGGTGTAACAATTGTATTGATGTCCTCATCAGGCTATTTTTAGAGTCCGTATGTGTGGGGAAACAAGAGACAGGGTTGATTTCGGACCCCTCCACCAAGGGCCATGAAATTCCCCCCTCTTCCTCCATATATACAGCCCTTAGGGCATCGTTTAGACTTTGGGATTTGTTTAGTTAAAAGTTAGCCAGTGCAACTTCGTGTACTTCGTTTGTGTCCAACGACCAGACCAAGACCGCTTACGGATCCCCACCATTATCAATACTTCATATATATTCGCAATATTCAGATTGCTTTATCATATTCTTGCTCGTTCTTCGATTGCTTGCAGGAATAGACCTTTGTGGTCAGGTTGATCGTGCTCCAGCGTGGTCAATAACCTCTCGGAGTTGGTTTAGCGATTGCTAAGGCGCAACGTCGTGCACGTTTGTAGTCGGATCGTCAAAGTCGTCTCCACCAAATCGATAGTTATCATCTCATAGAAAGATCGGGACACCCTTGCCTCTATCAATTAAATAGAGAGATTCAGACCATTCTAGACTATAAGGAGTATACTAATATCACTCGTTTATTCCATCTTGCTTGTAAAGCTGAACGTGAAGTGCAGGATCGACAAGCATTGGCGCGAACTAACTTTTCTGCAGGCCGACCTTCATCATGGACACCGCGTGCATCTTCTACTTCAACTGCACCAGCACCTCAATCAGGTGTCTCCTCCAGTCGTGATACAAGAAAACAGGCACAACCACCATTATCTGCCAAGAGCGCACCTGCTGGGCCTGCACAGAGTTCTGTTTCTTCCATGGCATCAACAGGGCACACAAGGGATATTATTTGTCGTCATTGTAAGGGAGGAGGTCATTATGCGAGAGAATGCAAATCTCCGTGTGTGATGATTGCTACCGCGGATGGTGGATAGTAGTCCGCTAGTGACTATGATGAGGAGACTTTGGCTCTTATTACACGTGAAGAACATGGTGGAGATGATTCTGATCATGAGACGCAATACATGGCTCCTGAAGACGCTGATAGGTATGAATGTTTAGTTGCTCAACGTGTTTTGAGAGAGCAGGTCACGCAAGCTGAGCAAAATCAGAGGCACAATTTGTTCCAACCAAGGGAGTTGTGAAAGAACGTTCTGTGCGCGTCATCATAGATGGAGGGAGCTGCAACAACTTGGCTAGCATGGAGATGGTGGAGAAGCTTTCTCTCACCACAAGACCACATCCACATCCTTACTACATCCAATGGTTCAACAACAGCGGCAAGGTTAAGGTAATGATAGAGGCGGAGGTGTCCCGTCTTTCGATGAGATGATGGATTTCGCTTTGGTGGAAGTCGATTTGACGATCCGACTACGAACGTGCGAGGACGTCGCGCCTTAGCAATCGCTAAACCAACTCCGAGAGGTTATTGACCACGCCGGAGCATGATCAACCTGACCACGAGGGTCTGTTTCCTGCGAGCAAACGAAGAACAAGCAAGAAACTGAGATTGCAATCTGGATATTGCGAATATAAGATGAAAGCTTTATTGATCAAGGTGGGGTTCTGTGACGCCTTTGTCTGGTCGTTGAACACAAACGAAGTACGCGAAGTTGCAGCTATGGCGAACTTTTAATCTAAACAAAACCCGAAGTCTAAACGATGCCCTAAGGGCTGTATATATGGAGGAAGAGGGGGGGAATTTCGTGGCCCTTGGTGGAGGGGTCCGAAATCAACCCTATCTCTTCTTTCCCCACACATACGGACTCTAAAAATAGCCTATACTTATGTATTTCGAAATTACATGGGCCTGGCCCAATAATAAGGTGACGCAGCACCTAAAATAGCCTCGGGACGAAATTTGTGAAGTGGCATCTTGTATATTTCGTCCAAGGCTTCATGCACCCATTATGGTGGCTTCAAAGTCCTGAAATCATCACTTGTAACTCCGTTCTTGTTCCCCTTGCGCATGCCATCATCTCCATGCTTGTTCTTGCTCCAATGTTCATCCTTCTCCAAGCTAGGCCCTTCATTTGTAAGCAAAACAAATGTATCCAATTTAGGCAGCATCATATTCTCATGAACATTAGAATCATTACCAAGAAACGAAAGTACCTGGTAATTTAGTTGGCGTGCACGAGCTCTAGTAATTGGTCCAGTATGTATAGCAGCAGGGGCTGTGGGTGTAACAATTGTATTGATGTCCTCATCATCCTCCCCTTCTTGGAATGAAGTCGTCCTCGACGGAAGTTCATCTTCCTGACCCAAATAAGGCTTCAAATCTGCAATGTTAAAAGTGGGACTAACCCCAAAATCTGCAGGCAGCTCAAGTTTATATGCATTATCATTTATTTTCTCTAACACCTTAAAGGGACCATCAGCACGTGGCATTAACTTTGATTTGCGCAAATCAGGAAATCTATCCTTACGCAAATGTAACCAAACAAGATCTCCAGGTGCAAACACAACATGTTTTCTACCCTTATCTCCAGCAAGTTTATATTTAGCATTCATGCGCTCAATGTTTTCCTTAGTTAACTCATGCATTTTTAAAATCAATTCAGCACGTTGTTTAGCATCAAAATTAACCTTCTCCGAAGATGGAAGAGGCAACAAATCAATAGGTGCACGGGGTAGGAAACCATACACAACTTCAAAAGGGCACATCTTAGTAGTAGAATGCATTGAACGATTATAAGCAAATTCAATATGAGGCAAGCATTCCTCCCACATTTTCTTATTATTCTTCAAAACAGCCCTAAGCATAGTAGACAACGTTCTATTGACTACTTCAGTTTGTCCATCAGTTTGGGGGTGACAAGTAGTACTAAAAAGCAGTTTAGTCCCCAACTTAGCCCATAAACATCTCCAAAAGTGGCTAAGAAATTTAGTATCACGATCTGAAACAATAGTATTTGGCACACCATGCAAGCGAATAATTTCACGAAAGAACAAATCAGCAACATTAACAGCATCATCGCTTTTATGACATGGTATAAAGTGTGCCATTTTCGAGAATCTATCCACGACAACAAATATGCTATCCCTCCCCTTCTTTGTTCGAGGTAAACCTAAAACAAAGTCCATAGATATATCCTCCCAAGGAACACTAGGTACAGGCAAAGGCATATATAAACCATGAGGATTGAGGCGTGACTTAGCTTTTTGACATGTAGTGCAGCGAGCAATAAAACGCTCAACATCCCGTCTCATCTTTGGCCAAAAGAAATGTGTAGCAAGTACGTCCTCCGTCTTCTTCACGCCAAAGTGTCCCATTAATCCTCCTCCGTGCGCCTCCTGCAACAACAAAAGACGAACGGAGCTAGCTGGAATGCATAGCTTGTTAGCACGAAACACAAATCCATCGTTAACAACAAACTTGTTCCACATTCTTCCTTCTCTACAATTATGCATTACATCTTTAAAATCAGCATCATGCACATATTGATCTTTGATGGTCTCCAAACCAAATATTTTGAAGTCAAGTTGTGAAAGCATAGTATAGCGACGAGACAAAGCATCAGCAATAACATTTTCTTTTCCCTTCTTGTGTTTAATGACATAAGGGAAAGTCTCAATGAATTCAACCCATTTAGCATGTCTACGATTCAGTTTAGCTTGACTTTTAATATGTTTCAATGATTCATGATCAGAATGTATAACAAATTCTTTGGGCCATAAATAATGTTGCCATGTTTCTAAAGTCCGAACAAGAGCATATAATTCTTTATCATAAGTAGAATAATTCAGACTAGGCCCACTCAATTTTTCAGAAAAGTATGCAACAGGTTTGCCATCTTGTAATAACACACCTCCTAATCCAATTCCACTAGCATCACATTCAAGCTCAAAAGTCTTATTAAAATCAGGAAGTTGGAGTAAAGGAGCAGGTGTCAACTTATCTTTCAATACCGTGAAGGCTTCTTCCTGTGCGGTACCCCAAAGAAAAGGCACATCTTTCTTTGTAAGCTCATTGAGAGGTGCAGCAATGGTGCTGAAATCTCTCACAAAACGCCTATAGAATCCAGCAAGGCCAAGAAAACTCCTCACTTGTGTGACCGTTTTGGGCTGCGGCCAACTCTCAATAGCTTCAATCTTGGCTTTATCAACTTCAATTCCCTGTGGAGTAACAACATAGCCAAGAAAAGATACTCGGTCGGTGCAAAAGGTGCACTTCCCAAGGTTACCAAACAAACGTGCATCACGTAGAGCAATAAAAACAACACGTAAATGTTCCAAATGTTCTTCCAAAGATCTGCTATAAATCAATATGTCATCAAAGTAAACTACCACAAATCGTCCAATGAAAGCACGTAAAACTTCGTTCATTAATCTCATGAAAGTACTAGGTGCATTAGTTAACCCAAAAGGCATGACTAACCACTCATATAATCCAAACTTAGTTTTGAATGCTGTTTTCCATTCATATCCCAATTTCATACGAATTTGATGGTATCCACTACGCAAATCAACTTTGGAGAATATTGTAGAGCCACTCAATTCATCAAGCATATCATCTAGCCTAGGAATAGGATGACGATAACGAATAGTAATTGATAGAGGCAAAGGTGTCCCGTCTTTCGATGAGATGGTGGATTTCGATTTGGTGGAAGTCGACTTTGACGATCCGACTATGAACGTGCGAGGACGTCGCGCCTTAGCAATCGCTAAACCAACTCCGAGAGGTTATTGACCACGCCGGGGCACGATCAACCTAACCACGAGGGTCTGTTTCCTGCGAGCAAACGAAGAACAAGCAAGAAACTAAGATTGCAATCTGGATATTGCGAATATAAGATGAAAGCTTTATTGATCAAGGTGGGGTTCTGTGACGCCTTTGTCTGGTCGTTGAACACAAACGAAGTACGCGAAGTTGCAGCTATGGCGAACTTTTAATCTAAACAAAACCCAAAGTCTAAACGATGCCCTAAGGGCTGTATATATGGAGGAAGAGGGGGGAATTTCGTGGCCCTTGGTGGAGGGGTCCGAAATCAACCCTATCTCTTGTTTCCCCACACATACGGACTCTAAAAATAGCCTATACTTATGTATTTCGAAATTACATGGGCCTGGCCCAATAATAAGGTGACGCAGCACCTAAAATAGCCTCGGGACGAAATTTATGAAGTGGCATCTTGTATATTTCGTTCAAGGCTTCATGCACCCATTATGGTGGCTTCAAAGTCCTGAAATCATCACTTGTAACTCCATTCTTGTTCTTGCTCCAATGTTCATCCTTCTCCAAGCTAGGCCCTTCATTTGTAAGCAAAACAAATGTATCCAATTTAGGCAGCGTCATATTCTCATGAACATTAGAATCATTACCAAGAAACGAAAGTACCTGATAATTTAGTTGGCGTGCACGAGCTCTAGTAATTGGTCCAGTATGTATAGCAGCAGGGGCTGTGGGTGTAACAATTGTATTGATGTCCTCATCAGGAATGCTTGCCTCATATTGAATTTGCTTATAATCGTTCATTGCATTCTACTACTAAGATGTGCCCTTTTGAAGTTGTGTATGGTTTCCTACCTCGTGCACCTATTGATTTGTTGCCTCTTCCATCTTCAGAGAAGGTTAATTTTGATGCTAAACAACGTGCTGAATTGATTTTAAAAATGCATGAGTTAACTAAGGAAAACATTGAGCGCATGAATGCTAAATATAAACTTGCTGGAGATAAGGGTAGAAAACATGTTGTGTTTGCACCTGGAGATCTTGTTTGGTTACATTTGCGTAAGGATAGATTTCCTGATTTGCGCAAATCAAAGTTAATGCCACGTGCTGATGGTCCCTTTAAGGTGTTAGAGAAAATAAATGATAATGCATATAAACTTGAGCTGCCTGCAGATTTTGGGGTTAGTCCCACTTTTAACATTGCAGATTTGAAGCCTTATTTGGGTCAGGAAGATGAACTTCCGTCGAGGACGACTTCATTCCAAGAAGGGGAGGATGATGAGGACATCAATACAATTGTTACACCCACAGCCCCTGCTGCTATACATACTGGACCAATTACTAGAGCTCGTGCACGCCAACTAAATTACCAGGTACTTTCGTTTCTTGGTAATGATTCTAATGTTCATGAGAATATGATGCTGCCTAAATTGGATACATTTGTTTTGCTTACAAATGAAGGGCCTAGCTTGGAGAAGGATGAACATTGGAGCAAGAACAAGCATGGAGATGATGGCATGCGCAAGGGGAACAAGAACGGAGTTACAAGTGATGATTTCAGGACTTTGAAGCCACCATAATGGGTGCATGAAGCCTTGGACGAAATATACAAGATGCCACTTCACAAATTTCGTCCCGAGGCTATTTTAGGTGCTGCGTCACCTTATTATTGGGCCAGGCCCATGTAATTTCGAAATACATAAGTATAGGCTATTTTTAGAGACCGTATGTGTAGGGAAACAAGAGATAGGGTTGATTTCGGACCCCTCCACCAAGGGCCACGAAATTCCCCCCTCTTCCTCCATATATACAGCCCTTAGGGCATCGTTTAGACTTTGGGTTTTGTTTAGATTAAAAGTTCGCCATAGCTGCAACTTCGCGTACTTCGTTTGTGTTCAACGACCAGACAAAGGCGTCACAGAACCCCACCTTGATCAATAAAGCTTTCATCTTATATTCGCAATATCCAGATTGCAATCTCAGTTTCTTGCTTGTTCTTCGTTTGCTCGCAGGAAACAGACCCTCGTGGTCAGGTTGATCGTGCTCCGGCGTGGTCAATAACCTCTCGGAGTTGGTTTAGCGATTGCTAAGGCGCGACGTCCTCGCACGTTCGTAGTCGGATCGTCAAAGTCGACTTCCACCAAAGCGAAATCCACTATCTCATCGAAAGACGGGACACCTTTGCCTCTATCAAGAAGCTTTCTCTCACCACAAGACCACATCCACATCCTTACTACATCCAATGGTTCAACAACAGCGGCAAGGTTAAGGTAACACGTACTGTTCGTGTGCATTTTAGTATCTCTACATATGCTGATTATGTTGATTGTGATGTGGTACCTATGCAAGCATGTTCCTTATTACTTGGTAGACCATGGCAATTTGATAAAAATTCTGTACACCATGGTAGAAACAATCACTATACTCTTGTTCATAAGGATAAAAATATTACTTTGCTTCCTATGACTCCTGATTCCATTTTGAAAGATGATATTAATAGAGCTAATAAAGAACAACAGGAGAAGAATAAGAGTGAAAATCAGATTGTGGCAAAAGAATTTGAGCAACAAATGAAGCCTAATAATAAACCATCTAGTGTTGCTTCTGAAATTAAATTGAAAAGTGCATGTTTATTTGCCACCAAATCTGATATTGATGAGCTAGATTTCAGCAAATCTGTTTGCTATGCTTTTGTGTGCAAAGAGGCATTATTTTCATTCGAGGACGTGCCTTCCTCTTTGCCTCCTGCTGTCACTAACATTTTGCAGGAGTTCGCTGACGTCTTTCCACAAGACGTGCCACCGGGATTACCGCCTATTCGAGGGATTGAGCATCAAATTGACTTAATTCCCGGTGCTTCACTGCCAAACCGTGCACCATACCGTACCAATCCAGAGGAGACGAAGGAGATTATGCGTCAAGTACTACTTGATAGAGACGAGGGTCCCGATCTTTCGATGAGATGATAACTATCGATTTGATGGAGACGACTTTCACGATCCGACTACAAATGTGCACGACGTTGCACCTTAGCAATCGCTAAACCGATCTCCTGAGGTTACTGACGATGCTGGAAGCACGGTCAGCCTGACCACGAAGGTCTATTCCTGCAAGCAATCGAAGAACGAGCAAGAATATGATAAAGCAATCTGAATATTGCAAATATATATGAAGTATTGATAATGGTGGGGATCCGGAAGCGGTCTTGGTCTGGTCGTTGGACACAAACGAAGTACACGAAGTTGCAATGGCTAACTTTTAACTAAACAAATCCCAAAGTCTAAACGATGCCCTAAGGGCTGTATATATGGAGGAAGAGGGGGGGAATTTCGTGGCCCTTGGTGGAGGAGTCCGAAATCAACCCTATCTCTTGTTTCCCCACACATACGGACTCTAAAAATAGCCTATACTTATGTATTTCGAAATTACATGGGCCTGGCCCAATAATAAGGTGACGCAGCACCTAAAATAGCCTCGGGACGAAATTTATGAAGTGGCATCTTGTATATTTCGTCCAAGGCTTCATGCACCCATTATGGTGGCTTCAAAGTCCTGAAATCATCACTTGTAACTCCGTTCTTGTTCCCCTTGCGCATGCCATCATCTCCATGCTTGTTCTTGCTCCAATGTTCATCCTTCTCCAAGCTAGGCCCTTCATTTGTAAACAAAACAAATGTATCCAATTTAGGCAGCATCATATTCTCATGAACATTAGAATCATTACCAAGAAACGAAAGTACCTGGTAATTTAGTTGGCGTGCACGAGCTCTAGTAATTGGTCCAGTATGTATAGTAGCAGGGGCTGTGGGTGTAACAATTGTATTGATGTCCTCATCAGTACCACATCACAATCAACATAATCAGCATATGTAGAGATACTAAAATGCACACGAACAGTACGTGTTACCTTAACCTTGCCGCTGTTGTTGAACCATTGGATGTAGTAAGGATGTGGATGTGGTCTTGTGGTGAGAGAAAGCTTCTCCACCATCTCCATGCTAGCCAAGTTGTTGCAGCTCCCTCCGTCTATTATGACGCGCACAGAACGTTCCTTCACAACTCCCTTGGTATGGAACAAATTGTGCATCTGATTTTGCTCAGCTTGTGTGACCTGCACACTCAAAACACGTTGAGCAACTAAACATTCATACCTGTCAGCGTCTTCAGGAGCCATGTATTGCGTCTCATGATCAGAATCATCTCCACCATGTTCTTCACGTGTAATAAGAGCCAATGTCTCCTCATCATAGTCACTAGCGGACTCATATCCACCATCCGCGGTAGCAATCATCACACGCGGAGATTTGCATTCTCTCGCATAATGACCTCCTCCCTTACAACGACGACAAATAATATCACTTGTGTGCCCTGTTGATGCCATGGAAGAAGAAGAACGCTGTGCAGGCCCCGCAGGTGCGCTCTTGGCAGATAATGGTGGTTGTGCCTGTTTTCTTGTATCACGGCTGGAGGTGGCACCCGATGGAGGTGCTGGTGCAGTTGAAGTAGAAGATGCACGTGGTGTCCATGATGAAGGTCGGCCTGCAGAAAAGTTAGTTCGCCCCAATGCTTGTCGATCCTGCACTTCACGTTCAGCTTTACAAGCAAGATGGAATAAACGAGTGATATTAGTATACTCCTTATAGTATAGAATGGTCTGAATCTCTCTATTTAATCCACCTAGAAAACGTGCAAGCATAGCTTCATTCTCCTCAACAATACCACATCTAATCATGCCAGTTTGTAATTCCTAATAATATTCTTCTACAGAATTTTTTCCTTGTCTTAAACGCTGCGATTTTTGAAGCAATTCACGTTGATAATATGGTGGAACCCAACGCGTACGCATAGCAGTTTTCAAAGCAGCCCAAGTAGTTGGAATAGGATATAATCTACAATGTTCAGACCACCATACACATGCAAAACTAGTGAAAGCACAAACGGCAGCAGCAACTCGTCTCTCCTCAGGATATTGTAAACATGTAAATCGTTGTTCAGTTTCTAACTCCCAAGTAAGATATATATCAGGAACATATCTACCCTCAAATGGTGGAATATTCAATTTCAGTTTAGGAATATGGACATCATCTCGTACCTGAGGTGGTGGTGCAGGCCTACCATTACGAATATATACCTGAGGTCGACCTGCTGGTGGTGGTACAGGTGGCTGCACGTAGTGTTGATTTTGATCAACCTCATCCTCATAGTCTCCCACATAATCATCCTCCTCCGCATCAGCAGCAGGAGCCACAGAAGTATCAACAGCAGCACCAACAGTTTGGCCAAACGC
>NW_025228773.1:32816-37604 GCF_018294505.1 Triticum aestivum
TAATGGCGAGTGTCTCAAAACTCTTCTTAGCTCAAACTGACAGGATGGGCACGAAATTTTTTTGACCAATTTTTTTTTTTTTGACTGTCCGGACCCAAAAACTGGAAACGGGTCAAAAAAAACTTCCTATAATGGCACCTGTCTCAAAACACTCAGAAACACCTAAAAATAGGATAGCCAGAAATTTTTTCGAAAAATGCGTTTTCGAAAAATTTTGGGCCTAAACGGTGCGTGGCTACCCGACTCTTTTTTTTTTCGAAACCTACTTCGGCAAGGAAACACGAATCGGAATCTAGATGGATCCCGAAAAGAAACCTAATAAGCAAGGAACTCGGATTGGTGGTGGATATATGGTGGTGGTATATGGCAGCGGTGGTGGTAGCGGTGGTAGTATATGGATATGGATCGGTGGTGGTATATGGGCACGGATTGGTGGTGGTATATGGATACGAATTCGGAGCGGTGGTGGTAGATGGCAGGGGCGATGATGATGGTGCGGCGGCGGCGTGACAACTTATGACCAGAACTCGATACTCTAAAAGACTAGACTCTAAGACCAGCAACTAGACACGACGATGCAACCGCAAATTCAACAAAGCAAAACCCTAAAAAGATTATGCAAAGGCTCAGATTGGTTCGGATATGATGAACTAACCCTAATTTTTTTTGTGGCTTTTTCGTGGACTATAGGTATGAAGAACAGACTCGATCTAAACTACGAAAAACTGTAAAATCTCACCGAGCAACCTGGAAATCTGATACCACTTGATAGAGGCTAAGGTGTCCCGTCTTTCGATGAGATGATGGATATCGCTTTGGTGGCAGTCGACTTTGACGATCCGATTACAAACGTGCGAGGACGTCGCGCCTTAGCAATCGCTAAACCAACTCCGAGAGGTTATTGACCACGCCGGAGCACGATCAACCTGACCACGAGGGTCTGTTTCCTGCGAGCAAACGAAGAACAAGCAAGAAACTGAGATTGCAATCTGGATATTGCGAATATAAGATGAAAGCTTTATTGATCAAGGTGGGGTTCTGTGACGCCTTTGTCTGGTCGTTGAACACAAACGAAGTACGCGAAGTTGCAGCTATGGCGAACTTTTAATCTAAACAAAACCCGAAGTCTAAACGATGCCCTAAGGGCTGTATATATGGAGGAAGAGGGGGGGAATTTCGTGGCCCTTGGTGGAGGGGTCCGAAATCAACCCTATCTCTTGTTTCCCCACACATACGGACTCTAAAAATAGCCTATACTTATGTATTTCGAAATTACATGGGCATGGCCCAATAATAAGGTGACGCAGCACCTAAAATAGCCTCGGGACGAAATTTGTGAAGTGGCATCTTGTATATTTCGTCCAAGGCTTCATGCACCCATTATGGTGGCTTCAAAGTCCTGAAATCATCACTTGTAACTCCGTTCTTGTTCCCCTTGCGCGTACCATCATCTCCATGCTTGTTCTTGCTCCAATGTTCATCCTTCTCCAAGCTAGGCCCTTCATTTGTAAGCAAAACAAATGTATCCAATTTAGGCAGCATCATATTCTTATGAACATTAGAATCATTACCAAGAAACGAAAGTACCTGGTAATTTAGTTGGCGTGCACGAGCTCTAGTAATTGGTCCAGTATGTATAGCAGCAGGGGCTGTGGGTGTAACAATTGTATTGATGTCCTCATCAGGTAGCATGTACTGTTCCTGTGCATTTTAGTATCTCTACATATGCTGATTATGTTGATTGTGATGTGGTACCTATGCAAGCATGTTCCTTATTACTTGGTAGACCATGGCAATTTGATAAAAATTCTGTACACCATGGTAGAAACAATCACTATACTCTTGTTCATAAGGATAAAAATATTACTTTGCTTCCTATGACTCCTGATTCCATTTTGAAAGATGATATTAATAGAGCTAATAAAGCAAAACAGGAGACGAATAAGAGTGAAAATCAGATTGTGGCAAAAGAATTTGAGCAACAAATGAAGCCTAATAATAAACCATCTAGTGTTGCTTCTGAAATTAAATTGAAAAGTGCATGTTTATTTGCCACCAAATCTGATATTGATGAGATAGATTTCAGCAAATCTGTTTGCTATGCTTTTGTGTGCAAAGAGGCATTATTTTCATTCGAGGACGTGCCTTCCTCTTTGCCTCCTGCTGTCACTAACATTTTGCAGGAGTTCGCTGACGTCTTTCCACAAGACGTGCCACCGGGATTACCGCCTATTCGAGGGATTGAGCATCAGATTGACTTAATTCCCGGTGCTTCACTGCCAAACCGTGCACCATACCGTACTGATGAGGACATGACTACCTTGGATATGACCAAAAATATTGCATATATGCATATTTGTCAGGTGATTTCTAGTGCAAACTATTCAATAATCTATTTATGTTATCCAGAACAAAAATACTTCACACACTTTTGTGTTTTGTCTAATTGCAGGTGTATGGGACATTTGTACAATCCACATATGAAGATAAGGAAGAAAGAGATGTTTATTTGCTGTCCAAAAAGTTCTCTCACGTCACTTTTGGCCCAAGAGAAGATAGAGTCCAAGTCTCTCACGTTCTGGATTCAGATTCGGACTGCACAGACATACCTGACTCAAAACGCACACAAGTTTTTCATACGGACTCCGAATTGGGTGATTCTTTTTTTGTTGGAAACTAGATTTCGTGCACTTTCCAACCCAATTGGAATCACCTTCAAATTCGTCCGGAGCGTTGAGTTGTGGACGAAACAATCTGATGCTGCAGCAGAATCCGAGTCAAACTACAAGTCCAAAGGTGTTACATCACCTCCACTTGGGCCCATTGGCCTTGTACGACCTAGATTTAGTTTTAGGCTGCCTTGGGACGTCCTCCCACCTCCTTGGCCGCCACCCCTTACTCCTATATAAGTAGATCCATCTAGTAGCTTTTTCCTTGGGATTTGTTTAGTTAAAAGTTAGCAATTGCAACTTCGTGTACTTCGTTTGTGTCCAACGACCAGACCAAGACCGCTTCCGGATCCCCACCATTATCAATACTTCATATATATTCGCAATATTCGGATTGCTTTATCATATTCTTGCTCGTTCTTCGATTGCTTGCAGGAATAGACCTTCGTGGTCAGGTTGATCGTGCTCCAGCATGGTCAATAACCTCTCGGAGTTGGTTTAGCGATTGCTAAGGCGCAACGTCGTGCACGTTTGTAGTCGGATCGTCAAAGTCATCTCCACCAAATCGATAGTTATCATCTCATCGAAAGATCGGGACACCCTCGCCTCTATCAAGCCCCGCAGGTGCGCTCTTGGCAGATAATGGTGGTTGTGCCTGTTTTCTTGTATCACGGCTGGAGGTGGCACCGGATGGAGGTGCTGGTGCAGTTGAAGTAGAAGATGCACGTGGTGTCCATGATGAAGGTCGGCCTGCAGAAAAGTTAGTTCGCCCCAATGCTTGTCGATCCTGCACTTCACGTTCAGCTTTACAAGCAAGATGGAATAAACGAGTGATATTAGTATACTCCTTATAGTCTAGAATGGTCTGAATCTCTCTATTTAATCCACCCAGAAAACGTGCAAACATAGCTTCATTCTCCTCAACAATACCACATCTAATCATGCCAGTTTGTAATTCCTGATAATATTCTTCTACAGAATTTTTCCCTTGTCTTAAACGCTGCAATTTTTGAAGCAATTCACGTTGATAATATGGTGGAACCCAACGCGTACGCATAGCAGTTTTCAAAGCAGCCCAAGTAGTTGGAATAGGATATAATCTACAATGTTCAGACCACCATACACATGCAAAACTAGTGAAAGCACAAACAGCAGCGGCAACTCGTCTCTCCTCAGGATATTGTAAACATGTAAATCGTTGTTCAGTTTCTAACTCCCAAGTAAGATATATATCAGGAACATATCTACCCTCAAATGGTGGAATATTCAATTTCAGTTTAGGAATATGGACATCATCTCGTACCTGAGGTGGTGGTGCAGGCCTACCATTACGAATATATACCTGAGGTCGACCTGCTGGTGGTGGTACAGGTGGCTGCACGTAGTGTTGATTTTGATCAACCTCATCCTCATAGTCTCCCACATAATCATCCTCCTCCGCATCAGCAGCAGGAGCCACAGAAGTATCAACAGCAGCACCAACAGTTTGGCCAAACGCAAGAGGAACACGGCTTGCTCGGCGGAGGTCTGCTTCGCGACGTGGAGGTAGTCGTTGTTGTTGTTGTTGTTGGAGAGGTGCGTTGGCTGCAGCGGGTGGTGGTGGTGGAAGACGCGCGAGCAATTCATTAAACTTGTTATCGAGCTTTGTTTCGAACGTCTTCTCAAAGCCAGTGATCTTCTCCATAGCCTCTTCAAAATTGTTCAGCACATCTTGCACCTGTTCAGTCATCATTTGCTGAAACTTATCATGAAGCTCCTTGTTCGATAAATTCTCCCAGTCAATCTCGTCGGCTTGTGATCCTGGCATGGTTAGCAGCAATAGAAACACACAAGAATATGATCCTACAGACTACGAACAAGTGGTGGTGGTGGGTGTCACAAATCCGTCAAGCAAATCTCAAATTCTTACCAGTTCTTACCCAGCAGCAGGCGGTGATCGGCAACCGTTGTAGTCAAAAACTCTCAAAGCTTGGATAGAGCGATTACCAGGGAGAGTCAAACGCACGACGTAGATGTATGTGGAGCTGGGAAGGCTTATAATATGGTAGCAAAAAGGGTCAGCAATAATCAATTCAGAGATGCAAAGTTGAATAAACGCTCAACGACGGTACTGTGCTGG
>NW_025228774.1:0-657 GCF_018294505.1 Triticum aestivum
CCGAGACGAGCACGTGACACCAGTGCCATCCTGTCTTAGCGTAACACGAGTCAAGGCGGACGTTGTCGTGGTAGCGACGACGGACGCCAAAACGAGCACGTGACACCAGTGCCACCCTGTCTTAGCGTAACGTGAGTCGAGGCGGACGTCGTCGCGGTAGCGACTACGGATGCCGAGACGAGCACGTGACACCAGTGCCACCCTGTCTTAGCGTAAAGCGAGTCGAGGCGGACATCGTCGCGGTAGCGACGACGGACGCCGAGACGAGCACGTGACACCACTGCCACCCTGTCTTAACGTAACGCGAGTCGAGGCGGACGTCCTCGCGGTAGCGACGACGGACGCCGAGACAAGCACGTGACACCATTCCCACCCTGTCTTAGCGTAACGCGAGTCGAGGCGGACGTCGTCGCGGTAGCGACGACGGACACCGAGACGAGCACGTGACACCATTCCCACCCTGTCTTAGCGTAACGCGAGTCGAGGCGGACGTCGTTGCGGTAGTGACGACGGACGCCGAGATGAGCACGTGACACCACTGCCAACCTGTCTTAGCGTAACGCGAGTCCAGGCGGACGTCGTCGTCGCGACGACGTCCGCCGAGACGAGCACGTGACACCACTGCCACCCTGTCTTAGCGTAACGCGAGTCGAGACG
>NW_025228774.1:667-1026 GCF_018294505.1 Triticum aestivum
GACCACGGACGCCGAGACGAGCACGTGACACCACTGCCACCCTGTCTTAGCGTAACGCGAGTCGAGGCGGACGTCGTCGCGGTAGCGACGACGGACGCCGAGACGAGCACGTGACACCACGGCCACCCTGTCTTAGCGTAACGCGAGTCGAGGCGGACGTCCTCGCGGTAGCGACGACGGACGCCGAGACGAGCACATGACACCATTCCCACCCTGTCTTAGCGTAACGCGAGTCGAGGCGGACGTCGTCGCAGTAGCGACCACGGACGCCGAGACGAGCACGTGACACCACTGCCACCCTGTCTTAACGTAACGCGAGTCGAGGCGGACGTCGTCGCGGTAGCGACGTCGGACGCCGA
>NW_025228774.1:1036-1713 GCF_018294505.1 Triticum aestivum
ACAGTACTGCCACCCAGTCTTAGCGTAACGCGAGTCGAGGCGGACATCGTCGCGGTAGCGACGACGGACGCCGAGACGAGCAGGTGACACCATCGCCTCCCTATCTTAGCGTAACGCGAGTCGAGGCGGACGTCGTCGCGGTAGCAACGACGGACGCCGAGACGAGCAGGTGACACCATCGCCTTGTTGTCTTAGCGTAACGCGAGTCGAGGCGGACGTCGTCGCGGTAGCGATGATGGATGCCGAGACGAGCAGGTGACACCACTGCCGCCCTATCTTAGCATAACCCGAGTCGAGGCGGACGTCGTTGCGGTAGCGACGACGGACGCCGAGACGAGCAGGTGACACCATCGCCTCCCTGTCTTAGCGTAACGTGAGTCGGGGCGGACGTCGTCGCGGTAGCGACGATGGACGCTGAGACGAGCACGTGACACCAGTGCCACCCTGTCTTAGCGTAACGCGAGTCGAGGCGGACATCATCGTGGTAGCGACGCCGGACACCAAGACGAGCACGTGACACTGGTGCCATCCTGTCTTAGCGTACCGCGAGTCGAGGCAGACAACGTCGCGGTAGCGACGACGGACACCGAGACGAGCACGTGACACCAATGCCACCGTGTCTTAGCGTACCGCGAGTCGAGGCGGACGTCGTCGCAGTAGCGACGATGGACGCCGAG
>NW_025228774.1:2109-2933 GCF_018294505.1 Triticum aestivum
GGCGGACGTCATCGCGGTAGCGACGACGGACGCCGAGACGAGCACGTGACACCACTGCCAGCCTATCATAGCGTAATGCAAGTCGAGGCGGACGTCGTCGCGGTAGCGACGACGGATGCCGAGATGAGCACGTGACACCATTCCCACCCTGTCTTAGCGTAACACGAGTCGAGGCGGACGTCGTCGCGGTAGCGACGACGGACGCCAAGACGAGCACGTGACACCATTCCCACCCTGTCTTAGCGTAGCGCGAGTCAAGGCGGACGTCGCCGCGGTAGCGACGACGGACGCCGAGACGAGCACGTGACACCACTGCCACCCTGTCTCAGCGTAACGCGAGTCGAGGCGGACGTCGTCGCGGTAGCGACGACGGACACCGAGACGAGCACGTGACACCACTGCCACCCTGTCTTAGCGTAACGTGAGTCGAGGCGGACGTCGTCGTCGCGACGACGTCCGCCGAGACGAGCACGTGACACCACTGCCACCCTGTCTTAGCATAACGCGAGTCGAGATGGACGTCGTCCCGGTAGCGACGACGAACGCCGAGACGAGCACGTGACACCACTGCCACCCTGTCTTAGCATAACGCGAGTCGAGGCGGACGTCGTCGTGGTAGCAACGACGAACGCCGAGAGGAGCACGTGACACCACTGCCACCCTGTCTTAGCGTAACGCGAGTCGAGGCGGACTTCGTCACGGTAGCGATGACGGACGCCGAGACGAGCATGTGACACCATTCCGACCCTGTCTTAGCATAACACGAGTCGAGGCGGACGTCGTCGTGGTAGCGACGACGAACGCCGAGACGAGCACGTGACACC
>NW_025228774.1:4360-4877 GCF_018294505.1 Triticum aestivum
GTCTTAGCGTAACGGAGTCGAGGCGGACGTCGTCGCGGTAGCGACGACGGATGCCAAGACGAGCACGTGACACCACTGCCACCCTGTCTTAGCGTAACGCGAGTCGAGGCGGACGTCGTCGCGGTAGCGACGACGGACGCCGAGACGAGCACGTGACACCACTGCCACCCTGTCTTAGCGTAACGCGAGTCGAGGCAGACGTCGTCGCGGTAGCAACGGCGGACGCCAAGACGAGCACGTGACACCACTGCCACCCTGTCTTAGCGTAACGCGAGTCGAGGCGGACTTCGTCGCGGTAGCGACGACGGACGCAGAGACGAGCACGTGACACCATTCCCACCCTGTCTTAGCGTAACGCGAGTCTAGGCGGACGTCGTCGCGGTAGCGATGACGGACACCGAGACGAGCACGTGACACCATTGCCATCCTGTCTTAGCGTAACACGAGTCGAGGGGGACGTCGTAGCGGTAGCGACGACAGACGCCGAGACGAGCACGTGACACCATTGCCACCATGT
>NW_025228774.1:6090-6846 GCF_018294505.1 Triticum aestivum
TGGACGCCGAGACGAGCACGTGACACCATTCCCACCCTGTCTTAGCGTAACGCGAGTCGAGGCAGATGTCGTCGCGGTAGCGACGATGGACGCCGAGACGAGCACGTGACACCATTCCCACCCTGTCTTAGCGTAACGCGAGTCGAGGCGGACGAGCACGTGACACCATTCCCACCCTGTCTTAGCGTAACGCGAGTCGAGGCGGACGTCGTTGCGGTAGCGACGACGGACACCGAGACGAGCACGTGGCACCATTCCCACCCTATCTTAGCGTAACGCTAGTCGAGGCGGACGTCGTCGCGGTAGCGACGACGGACGCCGAGACGAGCACGTGACACCATTCCCACCCTGTCTTAGCGTAATGCGAGTCGAGGCGGACGTCGTCGCGGTAGCGACGACAGACGCCGAGACGAGCACGTGACACCATTCCCACCCTGTCTTAGCATAACGTGAGTCAAGGCGGACGTCGTTGCGATAGCGACGATGGACGCCGAGACGAGCACGTGACACCACTCCCACCCTATCTTAGCGCCATGCGAGTCGAGGCGGACGTCGTCGCGGTAGCGACGACGGACACCGAGACGAGCACGTGACACCACTGCCACCCTGTCTTAGCGTAACGCGAGTCGAGGCGGACGTCGTCGCGGTAGCGACGACGGATGCCGAGACGAGCACGTGACACCATTCCCACCCTGTCTTAGCGTAACGCGAGTCGAGGCGGACGTCGTCGCGGTAGCGACGAGGACGTCGAGACGA
>NW_025228774.1:8802-9455 GCF_018294505.1 Triticum aestivum
TCTTAGCGTAACACGAGTCGAGGCGGACGTCGTCGCGGTAGCCACGACGGATGCCGAGACGAGCACGTGACACCACTCCCACCCTGTCTTAGCGTAACGCGAGTCGAGGCGGACGTCGTCGCGGTAGCGACGACGAACGCCAAGACGAGCACGTGACACCACTGCCACCCTGTCTTAGTGTAACGCGAGTCGAGGCAGACGTCGTCGCGGTAGCGACGACGAACGCCAAGACGAGTACGTGACACCACTGCCACCCTGTCTTAGCGTAACGCGAGTCGAGGCGGACGTCGTCGCGGTAGCGACCACGGATGCCGAGACGAGCACATGACACCACTGCCACCCTGTCTTAGCATAACGCGAGTCGAGGCGGATGTCGTCGAGGTAGCGAAGACGGACGCTGAGACGAGCACGTGACACCACGGCCACCCTGTCTTAGCGTAACGCGAGTCGAGGCGGACGTCCTCGCGGTACCGACGACGGACGCCGAGACGAGCATGTGACACCATTCCCATCCTATATTAGCGTAACGCGAGTCGAGGCAAACATCGTCGCGGTAGCGACCAAGGACGCCGAGACGAGCACGTGACACCACTGCCACCCTGTCTTAGCGTAACGCGAGTCGAGGCGGACGTCGTCGCGGTAGCGACGACGGA
>NW_025228774.1:10803-11933 GCF_018294505.1 Triticum aestivum
GTCGTCGCGGTAGTGACGACGGACGCCGAGACGAGCACGTGACACCACTGCCACCCTGTCTTAGCGTAACGCGAGTCGAGGCGGACGTCTTTGCGGTAGCGACGACGGACGCCGAGACGAGCACGTGACACCTTTCCCACCTTGTCTTAGCGTAACGCGAGTCAAGGCGGACGTCGTCGCGGTAGCGACGACGGACGCCGAGACGAGCACGTGACACCATTCCCACCCTGTCTTAGCGTAACACGAGTCGAGGCGGACGTCGTCGCTGTCAGGACCCCGACTCGATGTCACATTGATCTAGCCGGTAACACCTCATATCACTTTGCGGCCTCACGCACGGTATCCCCATGGGTGTCGCCTTACCTTTGCCCGGGACCGTTTGCGCCTTTTGGCTCACGTATATGATAGTGTCGCTAGCATCCATATGATAAGGAGCCCGGGCTGACATGACTAGTCGTAAACCCAAAGTGGCACAGACTTACAGGGACAGGCATCCATGACCCAGCTTCGAACGTGTCGGTCATCAGCAAGTGGGTCCGGGCTGTAGCACTGGGCTAGCAGGACTCCGGTAAACCGGGCTGTAGCGGGCTAACAGGACTCCGGTACTCAAAGCGTGACATTTCCCCGAAGGGACAGACACAGGAACGAAGAAGGACACATGCCGGCCAGCCTAAGTGTTCCGGAGCAGTAGCAAGCTACCATGGCTCGTTGGAAACACTAGGAGACATTTCCCGGTAAGAGAGGCTACTAAAGATAAACAACTAGATGGTCAGATCCCACACATACCAAGCATTTCAATCACATACACACAATATGCTCGATATGTGCAAACACAACATGGCATCACAACATGACTCTACGACTCAAGTATTTTAATCAATAGGCTCCGAGGAGCGAGACATTACAAACAGGGGTCTCATGACCCAACATTCAGAGCATACAAATCAAAGCACAAGCGGAAGCTATCATGTCTGGGTACAGACATCTATAAATGAAAAAGGCTGAGAAGCCTGACTATCTATCAGATCCTGCCGAGGGCACAAGATCGTAGCTGAGGTATCAAGCTAAACGTCGAAGTCCAAGCGGAACTACTAGTGAGACTGAAGTCTCTCTGCAAAACATAAAATGGG
>NW_025228774.1:12775-14600 GCF_018294505.1 Triticum aestivum
GCTACCTTTACCAAATCGTGTTCACACACTTAGCTCACACACAGTAGGACATGTTCACACGCCTCTGATTCATCCCCGATGAATCAGACCTGACTCAACTCTAAGCAGTAGCAGGCATGACAAACAAGCATGAATGAGTAGGCACAACAGGGCTCAAACAACTCCTACTCATGCTAGTGGGTTTCATCTATTTACTGTGGAAATGACAGGTCATGCAAAGGATAGAGGGGTTCAACTACCGCAGCATGTAACAGTTGAATCGGTGTTGTCCTAATGCAGTAAAAGAGAGCAGGAGCGAGAGGATAGGATTGTATCGGAATGAACAAGGGGGTTTTGCTTGCCTGGCACTTCTGAAGATAACATTGGGTCTTCATCAGTGTCAACGATCACATCATCGGTATCACATCTATCGAGAGGGGACAAATACCGGCAACACAGAAAGGAACACAATCAATGCAATGCACAACATGATGCATGATCATGACATGGCAAAATGAATGTGTTTTGGGCTAATGCAACTAGCAACAGATTAAATGAAGTTGGTTTGAATATAAAATTCAAATTCAAACTCCATATGTGATTATTCAAATGCCATTTACATGATTTGTGCTAGACAGCATCTATAAGTTGTTCTAACATGCATGAAAATGGTACAGATGGATTCCTTGAATTTTTCTGATAAGTTTTCATATATAAATTATTTAATTTGGAGTTACGGTTAATTTTTTACGATTTATTGAAGTTTTAGGCATTTTCTGGAATTTCAGAATTAAGTTAAATCCAGAAAATGAGTTATGACATCAGCACTGCGTCATGCTTGCATCAGCAAGTCAACAGGGGTCGGTCAGGGTCAAACCTGACCAGGGGGTCCCATTAGTCAGCGTCACAGGTTAACAGGGGAGTTTATTTTAGTTTAATTAAGGATTAGGGCACTAGGGCCCACATGTCAGTGGCTCTGGGGTTAGATTAGGTGGTGATTAGCTTAGGCTAATCACCTGGTAGCGGGGGACCACCTGTCAGTGTCAGTAGAGGGGGTAGTTAAGATAAAATAATTAAACTAATTAACAGGGGGGGCTGGCCCCACCTGTCATCGACCCAGAGAGGGGGGGGGTCCCGCCGTGGTCAACGTGGTCAGACCCACCGGCGGCTTGACGCCGGCGAGGCCAGACGCGGTGGTGCGCGTCGGAAACCAGCTACAGGGGCTCTTTTGGCGCGCAGGGAGCAACTACGGGGAGAGGGTGGAGTGGCGCATCCAACGGTGGTGGTGGCGGAGGCTGGGGTGGCCGGAGCTGCCGGCGGCGACCTCTTTTGCGGCTGCCGGAGCTCGGGTGTTCGCGGGACCGGCGCTGCGGTGTGCAAACAAGACGGTGGTCGCGTTAGTTTTACTCTACGGGACGCAACGAGTGCAACGGACGCAGGCGTGGGACCAAAAGGTCACCGGAGCTTCACCGGCGATGAACCCGTGCGGCGGAGCGTCTCGGCTCCGGTAGAGGGGGCGGCTAGAGCTCGAAATCGAACTTGGGGTTAGGGGGAAACGGAGCAGGGACTCACGGGGATCGTGCAGGGAGGGTCAGCGAGCTCGGGGGCGCGCCGGAGTGGCCGAATTCGACGGAGAAGATCCTCGGCGGCCGGCGAGGGGGAAAACGTCGGGGCGGCGTTCCGGGGCTCTTCTGGTCGCGTGAGACGACGAGGAGGACGAGGGAGGACTTGCGGAGCTCTGGGAGGCGTCGGGGAGGCGAGAGGGGGATGGTGGCCGCGGCGAACGGCGTCGGTGGCGACGGCTGTGTTCGGGTTCGGGCGAGAGAGAAAGAGCAGAGGGGCGGGG
>NW_025228774.1:15068-23206 GCF_018294505.1 Triticum aestivum
CTGCGTGGCGTCGCGGGAGGGAACCAGGGGAGGAGGAGGCAGCCAGGCAGGGAGGAGGTGGCTGGGGCGCGTGGACGCGCGCGCCGGGCGCGTGCCCGCGTCCTTCTGGCGAGGGAAGAAGACGACAGGGGGGGGGGGTAGCGGTGGCGGGCTGGGCCAGCGGGAGGAGCTGGGCCGGGCAGGTAAGCAGGTAAGTGGCCCAGGTGGCCGTCTCCCTTTTTATTTTTGCTCTGTTTTATTTTTAATCATTGTTTTCTATTTGTTTCAATCTGTTTTGATTTAGTTCAAACACTAAATCATTTTTGTTTCTTCCAATAATTTTTGCAGGGACTGAAAGTAATATTCTAGAGCCCCTCGCAAAATATCAGAATTATTGAAGCATTAAAAATATATATAAGATATATTTGCTCCAACTCAAATACAATATATATATTAGTTCAAAGACCCAAAATGACATGGAAAAATGTGCATCATCTCTGGTTACTGTTTCCAGCATTTTTCCAAAGATGATGAACATTTTTGAAAGCCACTTGGATTGACTGAAAATATTTTAGGTGAACCTGGTGAATTCTTAAAATGCTAGGGTTTGGACAATCCCCATTTCAACTTTCTGTAAAAGTAAACATGATGCAACACATGACTAGCTAGCTCAGAGCATTACCAGAAGCTAGGGATGTGACAACTCACCCCCACTAAACAAGAATCTCGTCTCGAGATTCAAGCGTAGGGTAAGGTGAAGGGGAAACGCAACTAGTATAATCTTCACGATCCAGGGTGCACTTCATAAGAGCGTTGATTCGATCACCATTATTGTCATTGAAGTCTTGCTCTGAGAAATCCTGCCAACATGACCTGGAGAGAAGGAGACTCTAGAAGGGTCGATCTCCTCGATGATCGAACAACTCAGGATTAACTCACGGAATGAGACATAGAACCATCTCTCGGTTGAGACACGAGATACACATCAAGAGGGGTGGAAAGAGACGGATGATGAAGGTTCACTAGGTGGACAACAATTCCACACCTAAGAAGGTGGTAAACGATTGTCAACGTAGCGAGGAGTTGAGTTGCCATGATACCATAACGATACACCTTAGGGAAGGTGACTCGTAGAGATATCCCCTTAAGTGGCAAAAGGAATTACTTTTGATTCAAAGATCATTGAAACTCTTTAAACCAGCCTAAGGCAATTCTCGAGCGATTGTTTGGAGGGGGTCAGTAGAATGGCATACTCGGACTTGGATGATGTGGATTACCTTGTTGAAGACAACGCAATGGATGAATTTACTTATCACCGGAAATGGAAGGGACATTGGTGGTGCAAGCTGGGAACAAAATGCAAATGCTGGGAACGATTCTGGTAACTGGGGAAGAACCCAACAATAGAGAGTGAATTCACTGTTGGAGTGGTTATAGCATAACCGAGGAAATCTGGGGCAATCCCAGCTAGTGCCGATGATAACACGTAGCGCTTGTGCGTGCTCTCAAGAACTTGAGCATTTCCATATTCATCAAGGTTTTACCAACATCCGTGTCAAGGGTCCGGTAACACAACTTACTACCATGATGAATGGTGATGGAGGATGCAGATGCAAAGGAAGATAACACCTTCTCAGTTTTCACCTTAGCGAGGCCAAGGAAACAAAATCTGGATGATCGACCGAGAGACATTTAGCACTCCGCTTCTATTGTTCTCCTTGACGTGCTAGTGTATCCCATTCATAGATATGGTTTGATAACTAGAACATCAAGTAAAAGGTCGGACATCGGGAACACAATAATCATAAGGCACAACTAGGAAGTAAATCCTACGAAGTCCTTATGGGAAGGTGGCCAACTGCTTCAATCAAGATACCACAATAATAGGTCCTTCGGCTGGGTGGTGCTGGCCACGACATCCACTTTACCGGTTATCAAGGGACCAATATTATAGTTCTTGGGAAATGTTCCAAACCATCATATCTGCCTGAGATTCAGATCTGGTTGGTGTCAGGATAATCCAGACTCATCGAGTCTAGGAAGAAAAATGAAAGTTTGCAACACAATTCGACGAGATGACGTTGCGAGATTCTCGGGAAATGAACTACGATAGCAAGCTCCAAAACATGAGCTGGTTCTGCTACAAACATGTGAACACGTTGTCCAAGACAAGCATGACCACAAAGTAGTCTTATAATAAAACACTACCGAGTTCAGGAGGGGGAACCATCAGCGAGGATATCGAAGTTTTGTACAAATCCATCTGGTACCTTCGGGACTAGCACTTAAAACTTATTAATCTTGAACAAATCAATCAGTGGCTTGGTGTGCTAGGGACCCATATAGAATGGAGGTTGCAAGTCTCCGAACCACAGAATACTTCGCACGTATGCATGACTGATTTGGGATGATTCCAAAGGAAACAACATTGACTTTCTCGAATCCACGGCGGCAACTTGCATCAAATGCACATGGACTGGAGAAAGTCACTTCTTACATCCGAACATTTTCTCCATGAACTAGCATGAAGAAATGCTTTCAAAAGTTTCCAACACTAACTTAATGTTCAACAAAATCATGGAGGGAATAAGGATGTTGTCAATGGGCTCAACAACAATTCATTCGGGTTTCCTTTTAAAAGGAATTCCATAGTTAAGTGAACAAGTGATAGCATTGGTCAGACCAAAGATGTAGGGGTGTATGCTCGAGGGATCAACCACGAGTAAGACAACATTACGAGCATCGTTGGTACTGATTTGATTTGACGATAGCCCACACTCAAATCAAAGGATTGATAAGACAATAGGTCCAGCAACTGATCACAGGGACCAATCGATGAAGATATCATCTTTCTTCAACACACACTACACAAGAATATCCCTTTGGAACGAACTAAGTCAGACAAGCTTTTATCTTCCAACTCTCCAAGTTGTTGTCTAGCTTAACCAACTAGCTCAGGGATATCTAACACCGATTCTTGGAGAGAAGGTGGTTCACAAGAAACCAACTTGATCACGGGCTCAACATAACGGTCAGGTGACGACCTGGTAATACTTCCGAGAAGATCTTCGGAAATCACGAACCACCGATATGTTACTAAGCTCGAGAACAATCTTGCTTTTCAGGGCAAGATGATATGATCAAATGAGCGAGGACTTGACAAAATACTAACTCATCAATCAAAGAGTGCACCAGGAAATAAGGACTAGGTAGCACGATCAATCTTAGAATGATGATTCAATAAACAACACGCTAAGAATGAAATTATTGTCCTTTAGCTACCAAGCAACAAGGTTGCTAGGAGTATTGATTTCACACATCACGATTCACTTGTCGGCATTCCGGTTACAATAATACAGGAACCGAGGAATGAACAATGATGGCAAGAAGTATCACTGTACCAAGAGTGCATAGGATGGTGTGCAATTCCTATAACATCCCGATATAAAGATGGTAATACTCCAAGATAGAGCAGAACAAAAGCTGGATTAGCAATTTGTTCTGTGGAGCACAACTTTTTGACCCAATCCTAGATATGGAAGAGGTACTGGAGTTTGTTTCTCCTAGTCATCCCGGAATGGAATGGCTTGACAGACCACAAGAGTCATAGGCATCGATGAACGAACGCACGCATACTCTTGACTATCAATTGATAGACGAGGGTCAGAATGCAACTAAAGAGAGGAACTCAAAGGAACATGCGATTTTCTGAGTTGTGGATGCATGGTTTAGCATGTCGAACGAATTCCACATATTTCTTCCGGATAACCCATGCAGAAAGGTAGAACTGGCAGAGTCACAATGTAAAATCGAGAACCCATCGAGAGCACTCTGATTGTGATCTTTCGATCAGCGAGGAACATCTGCCATAAGCGGTTCATAGTATTTGGAAGAAAGGAATACCACGAACATCGAGGACTAATGCAAAGGTTACTGATAACCTAAAGGAACGAGCAAAACTATCAACATGAAGCAAGTAGGGTGAATCTCAGGTTCAAAACCCAGGGATAGAATACCTACTACTAGATGGCATCACGGGATGCTTTCGATAATGACGGCCAGAGTCATCACACTGGAGCATAAATCATGGCTAGGCTACTAGATGATCCCCTGAGACACCTAAGGTCATTATAGTAACTCCAACATAATGTCAAGGCAATAGAATACCTCAACTCAACAATTAGTGTGATTGAGCTGGCATAAAGGAACATCGAGACCAGAGGGAAAGGATTTTGCAAATGCATCAGACTATTTAGAAACCTGGGATGACTCGGACAGCATAACGGCTGTAAATGCTCAGAAAAGATTTGAGACATTCACAAAATGGTGGCATAACCACTCAGAAGCACGATATCAAGGTTTCGAGATCAACAATTAACATACGGAAGTAGTAGAAACTGAACTCAAGCTTAAATCCAACAATCTTATAAGTCTTCGGATTAGTAACACGTGATCCTGATAGAAAGAAGAGAAAGACTAGTTCTTAATCCCCGTAGAAGAGAAGATGATGACTCAGATCAGAAGGTCATGAGGTATAAGGAGTAAAAAGAGCCTTACGTTCCATCCCACAATCAATTCCCTTATATAACTAAAGAATTTCTAGACTCAACTTCGACCAGTTTGGCTTGGTAATCCTACAGGCAGTCAAGCTCTGATACCAACGCTGTCAGGACCCCGACTCGATGTCACATTGATCTAGCCGGTAACACCTCATATCACTTTGCGGCCTCACGCACGGTATCCCCACGGGTGTCGCCTTACCTTTGCCCGGGACCGTTTGCGCCTTTTGGCTCACGTATATGATAGTGTCGCTAGCATCCATATGATAAGGAGCCCGGGCTGACATGACTAGTCGTAAACCCAAAGTGGCACAGACTTATAGGGATAGGCATCCATGACCCAGCTTCGAACGGGTCGGTCATCAGCAAGTGGGTCCGGGCTGTAGCACTGGGCTAGCAGGACTCCGGTAAACCGGGCTGTAGCGGGCTAACAGGACTCCGGTACTCAAAGCGTGACATTTCCCCGAAGGGACAGACACAGGAACGAAGAAGGACACATGCCGGCCAGCCTAAGTGTTCCGGAGCAGTAGCAAGCTACCATGGCTCGTTGGAAACACTAGGAGACATTTCCCGGTAAGAGAGGCTACTAAAGATAAACAACTAGATGGTCAGATCCCACACATACCAAGCATTTCAATCACATACACACAATATGCTCGATATGTGCAAACACAACATG
This sequence comes from Triticum aestivum, assembly GCF_018294505.1. Lineage (NCBI taxonomy): Eukaryota > Viridiplantae > Streptophyta > Magnoliopsida > Poales > Poaceae > Triticum > Triticum aestivum. The sequence continues at coordinate 20,286 of NW_025228774.1, forward strand.
GCATCACAACATGACTCTACGACTCAAGTATTTTAATCAATAGGCTCCGAGGAGCGAGACATTACAAACAGGGGTCTCATGACCCAACATTCAGAGCATACAAATCAAAGCACAAGCGGAAGCTATCATGTCTGGGTACAGACATCTATAAATGAAAAAGGCTGAGAAGCCTGACTATCTATCAGATCCTGCCGAGGGCACAAGATCGTAGCTGAGGTATCAAGCTAAACGTCGAAGTCCAAGCGGAACTACTAGTGAGACTGAAGTCTCTCTGCAAAACATAAAATGGGAAAACGTGAGTACAAATGTACCCAGCAAGACTTACATCAGATCTATCTACATATGCATCATTATCAACAAAGGGGATGGTGGAGTTTGACTGCAGCAAGCCAGCTTTGACTCGGTGGCTAACCTGAACTACGACTGCAAGCGACTCTTTTGAGGTGGCGCACACGAGTCCACATATTCACCATATCAATACACCACTATGGATCCGCTCCCGTCTCCCTACGAGAACGCCATCCATAGCACTCACGCTTATCTTGCGTATTTTAGAGTATCCACTTTCACTTGTCTATGAACTGATATAAGCAACCCAGAAGTCCTTTTCCGCGGACACAGCTATTCGAATAGATGATGTTAACCCTGCAGGGGTGTACTTCTTCATACATGTTTCCACCACTTAGCGTCTGCACACGACATGTGCTCGGCAGACTTCAAGCGAAAGCCGACGTGGGTGTAGACCACGACCTACCTAAACACTCAAGTCTCTAGTCCAGGTTTATCGCCTATTCGGGTTCCATCCATGAGGAGATCCGGCCGGAGTTTCGCTCACAGCTCCAAACGATGTGAACAGGGTTCCCGGGATACCTAACGGGCATCCGGTACACCGTGCCACGTACCTACCGCATCACAGCCCACCCCTACGGTCAGCGCTGTCCACGGCCTCCAGTAAGCTACAAACACCAGAAACTACTTGCAACTCCTGGACAGAGGACAAGGGTGAATAAGAAGTCGAGCGGGGTCATATTTCAGGGCCCAATGTATGGTAGTAACTGAATCATGGATCACAAACACAGAACTCAGTTCCTGAGGACGGCTACAATGAGACAACCCACCATGTACTCCTACATGGCCTCTCACCGCTACCTTTACCAAATCGTGTTCACACACTTAGCTCACACACAGTAGGACATGTTCACACGCCTCTGATTCATCCCCGATGAATCAGACCTGACTCAACTCTAAGCAGTAGCAGGCATGACAAACAAGCATGAATGAGTAGGCACAACAGGGCTCAAACAACTCCTACTCATGCTAGTGGGTTTCATCTATTTACTGTGGAAATGACAGGTCATGCAAAGGATAGAGGGGTTCAACTACCGCAGCATGTAACAGTTGAATCGGTGTTGTCCTAATGCAGTAAAAGAGAGCAGGAGCGAGAGGATAGGATTGTATCGGAATGAACAAGGGGGTTTTGCTTGCCTGGCACTTCTGAAGATAACATTGGGTCTTCATCAGTGTCAACGATCACATCATCGGTATCACATCTATCGAGAGGGGACAAATACCGGCAACACAGAAAGGAACACAATCAATGCAATGCACAACATGATGCATGATCATGACATGGCAAAATGAATGTGTTTTGGGCTAATGCAACTAGCAACAGATTAAATGAAGTTGGTTTGAATATAAAATTCAAATTCAAACTCCATATGTGATTATTCAAATGCCATTTACATGATTTGTGCTAGCCAGCATCTATAAGTTGTTCTAACATGCATGAAAATGGTACAGATGGATTCCTTGAATTTTTCTGATAATTTTTCATATATAAATTATTAATTTGGAGTTACGGTTAATTTTTTATGATTTATTGAAGTTTTAGGCATTTTCTGGAATTTCATAATTAAGTTAAATCCAGAAAATGAGTTATGACATCAGCACTGCGTCATGCTTGCATCAGCAAGTCAACAGGGGTCGGTCAGGGTCAAACCTGACCAAGGGGTCCCATTAGTCAGCGTCACAGGTTAACAGGGGAGTTTATTTTAGTTTAATTAAGGATTAGGGCACTAGGGCCCACATGTCAGTGGCTCTGGGGTTAGATTAGGTGGTGATTAGCTTAGGCTAATCACCTATTAGCGGGGGCCCACCTGTCAGTGTCAGTAGAGGGGGTAGTTAAGATAAAATAATTAAACTAATTAACAGGGGGGGCTGGCCCCACCTGTCATCGACCCAGAGAGGGGGGGGGGTCCCGCCGTGGTCAACGTGGTCAGACCCACCGGCGGCTTGACGCCGGCGAGGCCAGACGCGGTGGTGCGCGTCGGAAACCAGCTACAGGGGCTCTTTTGGCGCGCAGGGAGCAACTACGGGGAGAGGGTGGAGTGGCGCATCCAACGGTGGTGGTGGCGGAGGCTGGGGTGGCCGGAGCTGCCGGCGGTGACCTCTTTTGCGGCTGCCGGAGCTCGGGTGTTCGCGGGACCGGCGCTGCGGTGTGCAGACAAGACGGTGGTCGCGTTAGTTTTACTCTACGGGACGCAACGAGTGCAACGGACGCAGGCGTGGGACCAAAAGGTCACCGGAGCTTCACCGGCGATGAACCCGTGCGGCGGAGCGTCTCGGCTCCGGTAGAGGGGGCAGCTAGAGCTCGAAATCGAACTTGGGGTTAGGGGGAAACGGAGCAGGGACTCACGGGGATCGTGCAGGGAGGGTCAGCGAGCTCGGGGGCGCGCCGGAGTGGCCGAATTCGACGGAGAAGATCCTCGGCGGCCGGCGAGGGGGAAAACGTCGGGGCGGTGTTCCGGGGCTCTTCTGGTCGCGTGAGACGACGAGGAGGACGAGGGAGGACTTGCGGAGCTCTGGGAGGCGTCGGGGAGGCGAGAGGGGGATGGTGGCCGCGGCGAACGGCGTCGGTGGCG
>NW_025228774.1:25080-37557 GCF_018294505.1 Triticum aestivum
GTCGTCGCGGTAGCGACGACGGACGCCGAGACGAGCACGTGACACCATTCCCACCCTGTCTTAGCGTAACGCGAGTCGAGGCGGACGTTGTCGCGGTAGCGACGACGGACGCCGAGACGAGCACGTGACACCACTGCCACCCTGTCTTAGCGTAAGGCGAGTCGAGGCGGACGTTGTCGCGGTAGCGACGACGGACGCCGAGACGAGCACGTGACACCAGTGCCACTGTCACACCCTAGCTAGTCATGCATTAGAGTGTTGCATCATGTTTACTCTTTCATCAGAAACTTGAAATGGGGATGACAGAACCCCCAGTCCCCTCTGAAACCAACTAGGGTTACTAAAATAATTTTTCAATGAACCTGAAATGCCCTTCTAAAATGCCCATCATTTTTGCCTTGGTTCAGAACCTCTGCCAAAAGTGGTGCACATTTTCCTAGGCCATCCTAGGGTTTTTGAATTAAGTCATAAGTATTTGAATTTGGGCATTTAAAATTATATAAAATATTTAAATGCTCAAATATCTCCAAGCTAAAATGTTTCATGTTGGAAATAATCCAACTATGGACCAGGAGTAGTTTGGTGATTTTTGGGGTTGCCTAGGTATTTTATTTAATTCAACAATGTTGCAGATATATTAAATAAAAACAGAAACAGAAAAGAAGGGAGAAAAACTTACCTGTGCGGCCCAGCCAGCAACCGACCCAGCCCAGCACTGTAGCTCTCCGTCGTCTTCCTCCCCACGCCCCGAAGCTGCTGCGTGCTCGCGCGCGCACGGCCGCGCGGCCACCTCCTGCTTGCCGACGACCTCCTGGCCGCGTGGACGACGCCCGCAGCCCATCCCGATCCCCCCTGCTCTCTCTCACTCTCCCCGGCTCTTTCCTTCCTCTCCCTCGCTCTCTCTCTCTCACGGCCGAACACCACCGTCGCCGCCGTTCGCCACAGCAGCCATCTCCGGCCACCCCTCGCTCCCCCGACTAGCTCAGAAGCTCCGCCACAACTCCCTCTTCCTCCCCACCGCTCCACAGCTCCCCGGAAGCCCTGCATCGCCGCCACGTCGCCGTTCCCCTCTTCGGGCTCCGACCACCGCCGCCGTCGAATTCGCCGTCTCCAGCGCATCCCCGAGCCCGCTTCGACGCCCACTGCAACCGCGGTGAGCTACGCCACCGTTTCCCCCTCTCCTTCCCCTCGTTCCCTCACCGTAGCTTCCTCCCCACCACGGCCGAACCTCCGCCGTCGCCGAGCTCGCCGTCGACGCAGCTCCGGTGACCATTTGGTCACCCCGGCGAGTCCAACGGGTTCACAGAACCCCGTAGAGCATCCCTAGCGCCTCGCCTTGCTCGACTTCGAGCTCCAGCACCGTTCCCGTGCACGACCGAACCCCGGCGGCCGCAGCCGAGCTCGCCGCCGTCGACTCCGGCCACCCCGACCCCAACGGGCTCCGCCAAGAGCTGCGGGTTGTCCTCAGCTCCACTCCGGTGGCCTCCGCGATCCATTTGGTGGCCGAAACGACCAAAATCACTTCCGCCGCCGCGTCGGGCTCGCCGGCGACTAAACGCCGGCAGCCGACACTGACTTTGACCACGGGTGGGCCCTGGTTGACTCCCCTGAGTCAATGACAGGTGGGGCCCAGCCCTGTTAATTAAACAGGATTAGTTTTAATTAAGTTTTAATTAAATAATCACCCTGACATGCGGGACCCACTGTCAGATTTGACCTGGACCAGTTCCGTTGACCTGCTGACGTCACACTGACGTCAGGCTGACGCAGTAATTGAATTTCTGGATTTAAATTAAATCAGGAAATTCCAGAATATTATTTAAACTTCAAAAATTCATAACTTTTATTCTGTAACTCCAAATTGGACAAATTATATATGAAAAATGATCAGAAAAATCCAATCTATCCATCTGTACCATTTTCATGCATGATCAAACAAGTTAAGTTGATGTTTTAATCAGAACAAGAAAAGGCACTTTAAAAGGCCATATTTGAATTTGAAATCTGAATCTTTGATTCAAATTTGTTCAAACCCTTCTGGTTTTAGTTGCATTAGCCCAACACACTCATATTGCCATGTTTCATGCATGCATCATATTGTTGCATATTGTTTGGTGATGTTTGCGTATCGATGTCCTTTGCGACAGGATCTGTCCCCGAGGAGTACCGTGATTACCCTAACGAAGAACCGTATCCATGCAACGAACCATCAGGCAAGCAACCAACCATTTGATCTTATCAATACAATCCCATGTTCTCGCTCCTGCTCTCTTTTACTGCATTAAGACAACGCGATTCAAACTGCTGTGTGCTACGGTAGTTGAACCCATTTCCTCTGCATGACCTGTCATTGCCACAGTAACTAGATGAAACCCACTAGCATGTGTAGGAGTTGATTGAGCCATATGTATGTGTTGTTCCTACCTTGCTATGCCTGCTATGCTTAGAGTTGTGTCAGGTCTGGTTCATCTGGGTGATGGGCTAGAGTGAAATGATTATGTCGGTAATGAGAGTGGTGTGGTGAACACGATTTGGTAAAGGTATCGATGAGAGGCCATGTAGGAGTACATGGTGGGTTGTTTCATTGAAGCCGACCTTAAGCACTGAGATCTGTATGTGTGATTTAAGAATCAGCTACTACCATACATTGGGCCCTGAAATATGACCCCGCTCGACTTCTTATTCACCCTAGCTCTCTGTCCAGGAGTTGCAAGTAGTTTCTGGTGTTTGTAGCCTACTGGAGGCCGTGGACAGCGCTGACCGTAGGGGTGGGCTGTGATGCGGTAGGTACGTGGCACGGTGTACCGAATACCCGTTAGGTATCTCGGGAACCCTTTTAACATCGTTCGGGGCCGTATGGGAAACCTCGGCCGGACTCCCTGCGGATGGAACCTGAATAGGCGATAAACCTGGACTAGAGGCTTAAGTGTTTAGGTAGGTCGTGGTCTACACCCACGTCGGCTTTTGCTTGAAGTCTGCCGAGCACATGTCGTGTGCAGACGCTAAGTGGTGGAAACATGTATGAAGAAGTACACCCCTGCAGGGTTATCATAATCTATTCGAATAGCCGCGTCCGCGGTAAAGGACTACTTGGTTGCCTATACAGTTCATAGACAAGTAAATGGAAACTACTAAAAGCCTCAAGATAAGTGTGAGTGCCGAGGATGGCTCTTCCGTAGGAAGACGGAGGTGGATCCTCGGTAGTGTATTGAAGTGGTGAGTAGTGGACTCGTGTGCGCAAAACTATTTCAAGTTGGAGTATCGTAGGATAGCCTAGCCAAGAGTCAAAGCTGGCTTGCTGCAATAACTCCACCAACCCTTCTTGATACTATGCATGTATGTAGGATCTGATGTAAGTCTTGCTGAGTACCTTTGTACTCATGTTGCTATAATCTACATTTTTTACAGAAGATGCTGCAACCCCTTCTGATGGGTTCTATGTAGACGTTGACATCAACGAGTAGGCTAAAGACCCAGGTGGTGACCCTGAGCTTGTGATGGACCACGTAGTATAGCTAGGCTTTCCAAGCCTCTTTTATTTTACTAGTTGTCTGTACCCAGACAAAGTACTTCCGCTGTTGGCTTGTATGACTGTATGACTTGTATGTTGGGTCTTGAGACCCGTACCTTTGTGTATGATATGTATGGCTCCCTGAGCCTTAAATAAAGTACTTGTGTCATAGAGTCATGTTGTGATGCTTCGTTGTATTTGCACATATCGAGCATATTGTGTGTATGATTGAAATGCTTGGTATGTGTGGGATCTGACTACCTAGTTGTTTATCTTTAGTAGCCTCTCTTACCGGGAAATGTCTCCTAGTGTTACCGCTGAGCCATGGTAGCTTGCTACTGCTCTGGAGCACTTAGGCTGGCCAGCATGTGTCCTTCTTCGTTCCTGTGTCTGTCCCTTCGGGGAAATGTCACGCTTTGAGTACCGGAGTCCTGTTAGCCCGCTACAGCCCGGTTTACCGGAGTCCTGCTAGCCCAGTGCTACAGCCCGGACCCACTTGCTGATGACCGACACGTTCGAAGCTGGGTCATGGATGCCTGTCCCTGTAAGTCTGTGCCACTTTGGGTTTACGACTAGTCATGTCAGCCCGGGCTCCTTATCATATGGATGCTAGCGACACTATCATATACGTGAGCCAAAAGGCGCAAACGGTCCCGGGAAAAGGTAAGACGACACCCGTGGGAATACCGTGCGTGAGGCCGCAAAGTGATATGAGGTGTTACCAGCTAGATCGATGTGACATCGAGTCGGGGTCCTGACAGCGTTGGCATCAGAGCCGGACTGCCTGTAGGTTCGCCAAGCCAAACTGGTCGATGTTGAGTCTAGAAATTCTTTAGTTATATGTAGGGGAATTGTTTGTGGGATGGAACGTAAGGCTCTTTTTACTCCTTATATCTTATGACATTCTGATCTGAGTCAGTCCATTCTTCCACCGGGGGTTAAGGAATTAGGATCTATTCTCTCTATCAGGATCACGTGTTTCTAATCAGTAGTACCTTATAAGTTTGATGGATACAAGCCTAGTTCAGTTCTACTACCACATTATGTTGCTAGAATGGTTTCAGAACTTTGATATGATGATGCTGAGTGTGTACGAAATCCTTTGTCAAATGTCTCAAAATCCTTTTTGAGCATTTACAGCTGTTATGCTGCCGAAATTTTGCTAGAAATTCTAATGCCTTTGCATTATGATTGTGCTTTCAGATGGCCACTCGCGACCTTAATCAAGTGGTTCGCCTGACTCGATGCCTAGATGTACCCGGCCATACTGCTAAGTTGGTCAGGGTAATGACTGAGGCTGGATACCGCTGGTATCCTGAGTACACGGTCGAAGAGCAATTCCGAGACTTCAATCAAAGCCAGTATCTCTGCACTGTCAGGATATTTCCATCTTATCCTGGATCCACCGAGCCTCTTCACTGTTCCTATGGACTCGGGGTTACTATTGAGATGGCTGTGCAGGACGCCGCCTACTCCATGATGACCATTATGCGAGTCAGATCTGGGTTATTTCGGGACTCTGATTTCCGGTATATGCTAGGATCACTTCCGGGAGCACAAGGATATCTCCAGGCTATCTATGCTGACTCCACACAGGAGGATTCACGGACTCGCACCACTGCTGAGATGCTCGAGGATAAGGACCGTGAAAATCGGGCCTTAAGGTTAGAGCTCTTCAATACCCGTGCTGACCACTGGGCCACTTTGACTCGGTTCGCACCGGCGGTGCAAGCTGGATTCTCAGATATGCGCGATCTCTATCCTGTGAGATCTGCTCTGCCAGACGTGATGGTTTGGCGTGATGTAGGAGGCATCACCCCACCTCGCGGTCCCCGCAGGCCACCGTTTGTTGGTCCAAGACCTCATCCTAGCCCCTATGGTCCACAAGCTCCGCGAGATCGTCTGTTTCCGGATGAACATGTTGAGCTTCCAGGCTATGGAGGTGACTTCTATGAGGACTACTACGGATCGGTCTGAGTAGTAGGTAGTATCACTAGTTCGCACTAGCCGTGTCGTCTATCGTCCTGCGTGACTCGTGGGATATGACCTAGTTTGTACTCTTTCCGGAGATGTAGAAAAATAATGTATAGGAGCTTGGAATGCCTCCGATGAGATGTAATCCTCTTTTCACCGTAATAGTACTTGTTTGGTCTTGTACTAAACCCTGTATGGTGTGTATGACGATGGAATAAAGAAGCAGTTTCTGTATCTACCATGTCATACGGATGATCATCTTGCATTCCGAGTTATTTCTTACATTATGTATCCCATGTCGGAATTTCATCATTCTGACTAAATCATTGTCTTGTCTACCTAGGATGGTCAACACGCGCGCTAACCCTGCTTCTCAAGAGCAGGCCGAAGGCAGTGAAGCCAGGAATGAAAATCTGCCTCATCCTCCTTCACTAGCCGAAGTTATGATGGAAGCTGAGAGAAACAAGCGGGAGACAAACCGTTTGTTGGAGCGTATTGAACAGAATACAGCACACCATCAGAGGGTTAACATGGTGTCACTCAGTGATTTTATCAAATTGCATCCACCCACGTTCCACCACTCCGTCGAGCCTCTCGACGCTGATGACTGGCTTCGCAGTATCTCTCACAAGCTGCGTTCCGCGCTGGTAGCGGAGGCTGACAAGGTCACCTTTGCTGCATATCATCTTGAAGGCCCCGCCAGTCTATGGTGGGAAAATTATGGAGCTATGCGCCCAGCGGGCCATGTCACTACTTGGGCTGAGTTCAGCGAGGCTTTCCGTGAACATCACATTCCGGAGGGTCTCATGGACCATAAGCGTGAAGAATTTTGCAGTTTCACCCAAGGCCGACTTTCTGTGGATGTCTATAGCAGGGAGTTTGGTAATCTCGCCCGATATGCAACCGAGGAAGTGTCTATTGACGCCAAGAAGCAAGCAAGGTTCCGTAAGGGCCTTAGTCCTGAGCTTCGCCGCGACCTCCGTCTGCATGAGTGCACATCCTTTTCGAAACTTGTCAACAAAGCCATCAGTGCTGAAACTGGTCAGACTGACTATGACGCAACACGCAAGCATGGTCGTGACATGGGTTCCTCATCCGGTGCTGGTCCTCAGAAGCGCCGCGTGTGGGTACCCAACACCGCCCTGCCACCCAGGTTCACACCGAGGCCATCTTTCCAGGCGCCTCGCCCCGTTCAACAGTCTGCCCCAGCCAAGCCTTATGGGGGTCCAACCAATAATGTTCCTCCACGTACCAGTTCCGTGACTTGTTTCAAGTGTGGGGAATCTGGTCATTATATGCGTGAGTGTCCCCAGACCAACCCCAATCAATCTGCTAAAGCTGTTGGCCGTGGCAAGCCGACAGGGAAGGTGTTTCATGCTAAACCGGTCACCGCTTCACGTGGCCATGTCAACTGTATCTCTGCCGAAGAAGCTCAAGAGGACCCCAACGTCGTTCTCGGTACGCTTCTTGTTAATTGCCACCCGGCATCTGTTCTTTTCGATAAAGGAGCCTCTCATTCTTTTATATCTGAAAATTATGCTCGTTTGCATAACGTTGCATTCTGTGACTTGCCATCCTCTATGGTAATTCAAACTCCGGGATCCAAATGGCAAACTTCTAGAGTAAGCCATGGAAATGAAATCCAAGTCGACAGACTTGTTTTTCTCGCATCTTTGATAGCCCTTAAATCTTCAGATATTAATATCATTTTGGGTATGGACTGGATGTCAGCTCATCAAGCCAAAATTGATTGCTTCTCTAGGACTGTTCAACTCACCCATCCTTCGGGGAAGATAGTCAATGTCTTGACCCGAATAGCCAAGCGACAATTATATTCTCTTAACGCCAGCCCCTTGCCAGACCTTGAGGACGTTCCGGTAGTCCGTGACTTCCCGGATGTCTTTCCAGAGGAATTGCCAGGTGTTCCACTTGACAGGGATGTTGAGTTCGTAATCGACCTCATCCCCGGAACCGTTCCGATTGCTAGAAGACCTTATAAGATGGCACCCCTAGAACTAGCCGAGCTTAAGAAACAACTCGATGAATCCTTGAAAAAGGGTTTCATCCGCCCTAGTTCATCTCCGTGGGCTTGCCCCGTCCTATTCGTCAAGAAGAAGGATGGTACGGACCGAATGGTTGTAGATTACCGACCTGTCAACTTGGTCACAATCAAGAACAAATACCCGCTTCCCAGGATCAACGATCTGTATGATCAGCTCGCTGGATCCTCAGTCTTCTCCAAGATGGATTTGAGGTTGGGATACCATCAAATCAAAATCAGAAACGGGGACATTCCTAAAACGGCCTTTGTTACTCGTTATGGCTAATACGAGTACACCGTCATGTCCTTCGGTTTAACCAACGCTCCAGCCACCTTTTCTCGGTTAATGAACTCAATCTTCATGGAGTATTTGGACAAATTCGTCGTAGTTTATCTCGATGATATACTCATCTACTCCAAGAACGAGGAAGAACATGCCGAACATTTAAGGCTAGTGTTGAAGAAACTTCGAGAGCATCGCCTTTATGCCAATTTTTCTAAATGTGAATTCTGGTTATCAGAAGTGACCTATCTGGGTCATGTAATATCTGGTAAAGGTATTGCTGTTAACCCTGAGCGAGTTCAAGCCGTCCTTGATTGGACTCCACCCGAATCGGTCAAGCAAGTTCGGAGTTTTCTAGGCTTAGCGAGCTATTGCCGTCGCTTTGTCGAGAACTTCTCCAAAGTTGCTAAACCTCTAACCGAACTCCTCAAGAAAGATAAGAAGTTCGAATGGACTCCACAATGTGAGCACAGCTTTCAGGAACTGAAAAGACGCCTGACTTCTGCTCCCGTACTGGTACCGCCAGACTTCTCCAAGGACTTCGTTATCTACTGCGACGCCTCGCGACAAGGACTAGGTTGCATTCTCATGCAAGATCGACACGTAATTGCTTACGCTTCACGGCAATTGCACCCACATGAGGAAAATTATCCTACTCATGATCTAGAGCTTGCAGCCGTAGTCTATGCACTTAAGACCTGGCGACATTACCTCCTCGGTAATCGTTGCGAAATATTCACTGATCACCAAAGCCTGAAGTACATCTTCACCCAACCGGATCTGAATCTCAGGCAAAGACGTTGGGTTGAATTGATCACAGACTTCGACTTAGGAATAACCTATACCCCAGGGAAAGCCAACGTCATGGCTGATGCGTTAAGTCGTAAATCTTATTGTAACAACCTGATGTTACAACAAAGTCAACCGCTTCTCCATGATGAATTTCGGAAGCTTAACCTTCACATTGTACCCCAAGGTTTTCTCTCCACCTTGGTAGCAAAACCTACTCTTACGGATCAAATTATCGCTGCCCAAAAGCGAGATAAGGGAATATCTGAAATCAAAGAGAACATTGCTAGCGGAGGTGCTAGTTGTTTCTCCACAAATGATCATGGTGTTGTGTACTTTGAGAACCGTCTAGTGGTTCCCAAGAACCAGCATCTACGGCAGTTGATCCTTAAGGAGGCTCATGAATCTCCTCTCACCATTCATCCCGGTAGTACTAAGATGTATCAGGACCTACGCCAGAGGTTCTGGTGGACTAGGATGAAGAGAGAAATTGCTCAGTTTATTGCAAATTGCGACGTCTGTCGTCGTGTAAAAGCAGAGCATCAATGGCCTGCTGGCACCCTTCAACCCTTAGCTATCCCTGAATGGAAATGGGATAAAATTAGTATGGATTTCATTGCCGGTTTTCCCAGGACCAAGAGAGGGAATAATGCTATCTTCGTCGTGGTCGATCGTCTTTCCAAAGTAGCTCATTTCTTACCTGTTCGTGAGAGTATAACCGCTAGTCAGCTAGCAGACTTATACATCTCCCGAATAGTGTCTCTCCATGGTGTTCCTTTGGAAATTAACTCGGATTGAGGAAGTCTTTTCACCTCTCGATTTTGGGAAAGTTTCCAAAATGCTATGGGAACCCGTCTCTCCTTTAGCACCGCTTTCCACCCTCAGTCGAGTGGTCAAGTGGAACGCGTCAATCAGATTCTAGAAGACATGCTTCGAGCCTCCGTTATCTCTTTCGGAATGGACTGGGAGAAGTGCCTTCCATTTGCCGAATTCGCTTACAACAACAGCTATCAATCTAGCTTGGGTAAAGCCCCTTTTGAAGTTCTCTATGGACGACGATGTCGAACACCCCTTAACTGGTCAGAGACCGGGGAAAGACAATTCTTTGGCCCGGATATGATTCAGGAAGCAGAAGAACAAGTTCGTATCGTTCGTGAAAAGTTGAAAACAGCCCAATCTCGCCAAAAGAGTCAATATGACCGAAAACATAGGGCTATGACTTTCGAGGTTGACGAGAAGGCTTATCTTCGGGTCACCCCTCTGAAGGGAACCCATCGTTTCGGTATCAAAGGCAAATTGGCTCCTCGTTACATTGGACCTTTTCGCATTCTTGCCAAACGAGGAGAAGTTGCCTACCAGTTGGAACTACCTCCGCATCTCTCCAGAGTTCACGATGTCTTCCACGTTTCTCAACTCAGGCGTTGCTTCTCGGATCCTATCCGTGAAGTGGACCACGAAACGCTTGATCTCCAAGATAATCTTACATATCGAGAGTACCCCATTCGTATCCTCGATCAAGCCGAACGTACCACGCGACGTCATAATATCAAGTTTCTCAAGGTTCAATGGTCGCACCATTCTGAAGATGAAGCAACTTGGGAAAGGGAGGATCGTCTTCGACTCGAGTATCCCGCCTTCTTCTCAGAGGAACCCAATTCTCGGGACGAGATTCTTTTGAGTGGGGGTGAGTTGTCACACCCTAGCTAGTCATGCATTAGAGTGTTGCATCATGTTTACTCTTTCATCAGAAACTTGAAATGGGGATGACAGAACCCCCAGTCCCCTCTGAAACCAACTAGGGTTACTAAAATAATTTTTCAATGAACCTGAAATGCCCTTCTAAAATGCCCATCATTTTTGCCTTGGTTCAGAACCTCTGCCAAAAGTGGTGCACATTTTCCTAGGCCATCCTAGGGTTTTTGAATTAAGTCATAAGTATTTGAATTTGGGCATTTAAAATTATATAAAATATTTAAATGCTCAAATATCTCCAAACTAAAATGTTTCATGTTGGAAATAATCCAACTATGGACCAGGAGTAGTTTGGTGATTTTTGGGGTTGCCTAGGTATTTTATTTAATTCAACAAAGTTGCAGATATATTAAATAAAAACAGAAACAGAAAAGAAGGGAGAAAAACTTACCTGTGCGGCCCAGCCAGCTGGCCGGCCCAGCCAGCAACCGACCCAACCCAGCACTGTAGCTCTCCGTCGTCTTCCTCCCCACGCCCCGAAGGTGCTGCGTGCTCGCGCGTGCACGACCGCGCGGCCACGTCCTGCTTGCCGACGACCTCCTGGCCGCGTGGACGATGCCCGCAGCCCGTCCCGATCCCCCCTACTCTCTCTCACTCTCCCCGGCTCTTTCCTTCCTCTCCCTCGCTCTCTCTCTCTCACGGCCGAACACCACCGTCGCCGCCGTTCGCCACAGCAGCCATCTCCGGCCACCCCTCGCTCCCCCGACTAGCTCAGAAGCTCCGCCACAACTCCCTCTTCCTCCCCACCGCTCCACAGCTCCCCGGAAGCCCTGCATCGCCGCCACGTCGCCGTTCCCCTCTTCGGGCTCCGACCACCGCCGCCGTCGAATTCGCCGTCTCCAGCGCGTCCCCGAGCCCGCTTCGACGCCCACTGCAACCGCGGTGAGCTACGCCACCGTTTCCCCCTCTCCTTCCCCTCCTTCCCTCACCGTAGCTTCCTCCCCACCACGGCCGAACCTCCGCCGTCGCCGAGCTCGCCGTCGACGCAGCTCCGGTGACCATTTGGTCACCCCGGCGAGTCCAACGGGTTCACAGAACCCCGTAGAGCATCCCTAGCGCCTCGCCTTGCTCGACTTCGAGCTCCAGCACCGTTCCCGTGCACGACCAAACCCCGGCGGCCGCAGCCGAGCTCGCCGCCATCGACTCCGGCCACCCCGACCCCAACGGGCTCCGCCAAGAGCTGCGGGTTGTCCTCAGCTCCACTCCGGTGGCCTCCGCGATCCATTTGGTGGCCGAAACGACCAAAATCACTTCCGCCGCCGCGTCGGGCTCGCCGGCGACTAAACGCCGGCAGCCGACACTGACTTTGACCACGGGTGGGCCCTGGTTGACTCCCCTGAGTCAATGACAGGTGGGGCCCAGCCCTGTTAATTAAATAGGATTAGTTTTAATTAAGTTTTAATTAAATAATCACCCTGACATGCGGGACCCACTGTCAGGTTTGACCTGGACCAGTTCCGTTGACCTGCTGACGTCACACTGACGTCAGGCTGACGTAGTAATTGAATTTCTGGATTTAAATTAAATCAGGAAATTCCAGAATATTATTTAAACTTCAAAAATTCATAACTTTTATTCTGTAACTCCAAATTGGACAAATTATATATGAAAAATGATCTGAAAAATCCAATCTATCCATCTGTACCATTTTCATGCATGATCAAACAAGTTAAGTTGATGTTTTAATCAGAACAAGAAAAGGCACTTTAAAAGGCCATATTTGAATTTGAAATCTGAATCTTTGATTCAAATTTGTTCAAACCCTTCTGGTTTTAGTTGCATTAGCCCAACACACTCATATTGCCATGTTTCATGCATGCATCATATTGTTGCATATTGTTTGGTGATGTTTGTGTATCGATGTCCTTTGCGACAGGATCTGTCCCCGAGGAGTACCGTGATTACCCTAACGAAGAACCGTATCCGTGCAACGAACCATCAGGCAAGCAACCAACCATTTGATCATATCAATACAATCCCATGTTCTCGCTCCTGCTCTCTTTTACTGCATTAAGACAACGCGATTCAAACTGCTGTGTGCTACGGTAGTTGAACCCATTTCCTCTGCATGACCTGTCATTGCCACAGTAACTAGATGAAACCCACTAGCATGTGTAGGAGTTGATT
>NW_025228775.1:0-1386 GCF_018294505.1 Triticum aestivum
TTCATACATAATGTCAATCATTAATGCCGTATGCCATGTTCAGCTCTCATAATGTGGAGGAGCATGTAGGTTGGCATAATCAAATTAAATATAAACATGAAATAATGTTGTGAACAATATTCAAATGGCAATTAGTAATTTACTTTGATCAAATACATGACAATTCAAAATAGATCAAAGATAGACGTGAATAGAAGCAGGTGAACGTATGGTAGGCTTGCTAAAGCTAGTCTTGGGCTCAACTAATCTGATACTCGGAACCTACAGTACAAAGATATTGCTACTAAAAGGTGGTAATTATTATCGATGAACAAGGCCATGAGGATGATGTCGGTGGTGCATCCTAATATCCCCCAAGTGGAAGGGAACACAACAACCTTTGTTGGGAACTGTTACGACCCTAATTTATAATGGACACAGTGAGAGCAAGCGAATATAGATATAACTTTAAGAGCTTTGATGTTACTCTGAACCACACTTGTGACAAATACTTGCTTCAGAGAATTTATTAGTAGAAATAACAATGGTGTGATTTGATTGTTGTAGGTTACAACATAGAACTGAGATTAGTGATTACTTTACAATTTTTAAAATAGTGATTATCCAATAGTTAGCAAGTAACAAATGAGTCCAGAGAGCAAACACTATTAATAACGTGGGTGTATGCCGTTATTCATGGTAAAATGCATAACAAAGTATGTAATTTCTAAGTCATGTTCCATTTGGTAAAGATGTATTTCGTATGTAGTTGAACGTGTTTTTTCCTAATAACTTGCACAATATCTGTTGTCCTACCCCTAGACTCCCATTTGTATTTCGTACGTAGTTGAAAGTGGGTTTCCTTAAGAACTTGCACAATATATATTGTCCTACCCTCCCATGTCAATATATATTGTCCTATCCTAACACTAAACCCTAGTTAAGATGTCATATGGCGTTCAAACTGAATAAACATATTAACGATGAATATATATGGAAGCCTCAAATTTCTACCCTCGCCATTGATATCCGGGTATTTGACTCTCACGGACGTTGGTTGAGACTGCAATATGTGCATACAAGCTATGTTTATAACCCTAACACATAATCATCATGAAACATATATTGTTCGGGTATATGATTATATCACTTCCGCCCTAATAAGACATTAAGCACAGTAATGTAATAGAAACAGTAGATCAAGAACAATCATCATACTTCCTCTGTTTTATAATGTAGTCCTACGGATTTCCTTTTCAGAAGTCAATCTTACGAAACGTTGGCCAAGTTTATAGAGAAACTTACCAATATTTACAATAACACACATAAACAATAAGAAAGTACATATCATGACGTATGTAGTGATATGTACTTGATATTCTAATTTTTGATATTTTTCTTCACAAA
>NW_025228775.1:2621-4776 GCF_018294505.1 Triticum aestivum
CAGCTCTGTTTCTAGCGTCGGAGATGGTCGGGCTGCAGGCAGCGACACGGCAGCCGCAGCTGCGATCTGCCACGATCGTGCCACTTCATCACCGGCCTTGTCGAGGAAAGAAGGAGATGAGTAGACACAAGCAATGATTTGAAAACGGAGGGAAGTAGGAAATACTCCCTCGGTTCCTTTATATAAGGTGTATTTGTTTTTTCAAAAGTCAAACGAGTGCAAGTTTGACTAAGTTTTTAGAAAAATGTATCAATATCCATAATATAAAATTTATATCATTTGATCGATCATGAAAGGTAGTTTCATATTTTATCTATTAGGTATTGCAGATGTTTCTATTTTGTTCTATAATCTTGGTCAAACTTTCAAATGGTTGACTTGCACGGAAACCTATACACCTTATATTCTGGAACGGAGGGAGTAGTAGCTAGCGTCTTAATCACTGCGTGCATGCAAGTTCACTTGTACAAGGAGCCCTCATTAATTTTTGGCCTCGTTTTGTGTTGGTGGCGTATTGATGCGGTTTGTATTTTTCATTGTAGCAGTGTATGAAGAAATGGAGGGAGTATGATACTATACATGATGAAGATGATCAAGTACTAATATCATATGTATAATGCTAATGTATGGTCCTTTCGGCCACGAGTGGCGTAAGCTAGCCTCAAACTGCTAGTGGGAAAATAGGAGAGGAATGGCTGCGAGCTTACCCTCCGGGACGCCATCACCACTGATAAGTGGCTGCGGTAGGTCAACTCCATTGAGCCCACACTGTTAAAGCTTAATTAACATATGTTAATTATGGGGGAATATCCGCCACGGTATACATCATTGGCCCCTCAACATATAGTTGGGATCTATGTGAGGAATAACTATATTTCCATCAATACCTCAAGCCCCTCACATGGGGAGTTATTCAAGGCTAGTATATTGATTCAGCGACGAACATTTCCAGGCACTAGGGGGACATTTCAAGTAGCATAAAGAATGCTAGGAAATTAATGGAATGTTCAACACATTTCTTCCTCAAATCCATATACTCAAATATCTGAACCATGCATTCAGAAGATTTGTAACACATTACAAATAATTTGCCAGATTAATTTACTGACTATAAAGGTGTCACACAATCCTACAATCCTGTAAAAATATGCCTGAAAGGGTGAAGGTACCAACAAAAACCACTCCACTCCCCATTCGAAGCAACAGGGGGAGATGTATGGCAAAAGTACATCGGGATTCAGCTTCTCGCAAGCAATGATATCAAGGCCTCTGAATCAGTGAATGCAAGTCAACTGCAGGTTGACAGACACCTAATGGGTAGTATACACCTAGTGGAGGGGAAAGCTCCACCAACCAAGGTCATAGTGCACACAATGACTGGGACATTGGAATACCCGACTCAACCGCATTTGGAAATCGCGGGCAGTCACCATGAGTAACGATATTTCCATCAACTGTATATATACATATATAGATTCTGGAGAATCATATGACCGGAAGTCTACTATTGTCGACATATATTTCTCAACTAGATTGCAATCATTTCAAATGAATTCAGATCCTAAGAGCATGGTCATGGAAAAGTGTGAACAACACTCAGACTGGACTCAAGCAGAGGTTATATCTAGGTAGAAATATACTTTCCCAATAAGGGGGGGGGGTATTCACATAAGTAGTACCTACACCAGTTTTCTTCTAGAAACAGAATTAAGAACAACGAGGTGGTGAAACATAGAGCAAGTATTGTAGTACAAGGGTTCACGCAGATACCTAACTATTCTCCAGAGGTGGAATCTCTTTTCGATAAATTATATCATTGGCAGTACAAAATCATATATCTCTGCAGTTAATAGATGTAGTGATTACATATCCATGTGGATCACTAGATTCAGATGTAGATGGTTCCTGATGGAATCTCACTTCTGAATCGAAATGCAAAACGCAACATACATTGGGTAAAATCAATAAGTCACCATATGGCTCATTGTTGCCGGTACATTTGGTACAACGGACAAAGTGAGATCCTTTTACACACAAGGATAACTCCTACAATGATTACCCATACATGTTCAACATGTGGTCATCTAAATGCCGGAATTTGAGATGAAGTATTTGGGTAAAACCTCGAGCACCTTCACTCGTACATTATGGTACA
>NW_025228775.1:4786-5047 GCF_018294505.1 Triticum aestivum
CATGTTGTCTATATCCAGATTATATTGGAGAAATAGATTGTGGTCAAGTATTATCCATCCATAATTTCCATGGTTATTTGTTCTCTAAACGTAGTGAAAGATTCATCTAGACCATGAGGAGATGGAAACAAGATGTTGGGACCTATGGTTCCATATCACAATGCATGCATTGGATCCATCAAACACAATAGGTTGTGACTCAAGAATTTCTTTCGATATCTCCAATGCACCAAACATCTTGTCCTATCTTTCATTTTTAGA
>NW_025228775.1:5959-28765 GCF_018294505.1 Triticum aestivum
TACACATAACTGAATACCAATGACAAGCTCAATCATTAGTGTTATTGTTATCTAATTGGAACATGGTTGCAATGTAACGAGTTGAGGAGGTACAAACATGGTGTTCATGAGTAAACATTGGGGATATTATGACCATAGGTTGTATTGAGTGTTAAAAACATGAGTACTTCTATGCTACACACAGTTCTCTTCATAGTTGATGAAATATTTCTTCAAGGGATTGGGCGCAAGTCCATTGGGTCAATGTAGGTCCATAGGATTCCTGAATGTTGCCGCACACTCACTAGAACTCTGAGCTTGTTTAATGCTTCAGGCCTAGTAGATGATTTTTTTTCAACTGAGTCCATCGGTTAAATTCTACTATGTTTGATGAACTCATCTGCATGAGAGAACAATGATTGAGCCGTGCAAGGGGTTGGAATGACGCGGTATATCCTAGAAGAGAACTCGGTGCACTGCGATAAATGACCACACCCTCTTCATCTCCATCTTCCTTGGCCATCCCACCACCCATATTTTCAGTGCTGATGTCACTTGAATTGGCTACCACCTCCATTGTATGAGGTAGATAATTTGTCGGTGATAATTGTTCCATCCATCTGCTCGTCTCCTTCATCTTGCACAACGCCCCTCTGCGCCCGCTTGACTCAGAAGAAATTCAGCCAACTTGGGCCTCAGGAGATCTATTTTTTCTGAACGGCATCCGACGTTTCGTCAGCAGTTCCATCTCTTCGCACAAATCTGGCGTCCAGACGCTGCCCAAAACCAATGCAATAGCCAATTAGATCTGTTCCCAGGCGAGGAAAAGGGGGAAAATGCAAAGCCAAAACATTGCCTCATCTAATGCAAGCACGATTCGTAAGTGTAAGAAACATGCAAGACTTCTGATCAGGTAGAACATTACCTTGAATCGCACTCCTTAAAGAACTCCAACCCATCCATGGTGAAAGAGCTTCTATTTTTTTTGGGTTGAGATGGACACCCTGTGTGCCGTCTACCAGGAAATACTCACCAGTGTCTCCATATGGGCCCTTGGAACTCACTAGCAAAACATGCCCGTGCATTGCAATGGGAGAAAAATAATATCACACATCCCTGACAAGCACTGCTTAAGACCTCCCCAATGTGTACGTCTCTATTTCAGCACCACCCCATTTTGGAAATAATATCTAGATCAATTTTATTAGGTCAAATTCTAACTGGTAAATTATTTTTATGTGTCATAAACAATTTAATTCCTCTAAAAATTGTTAATATTTTTTTCATTCCTTTGAATAGTAAGGTTTATCTTTTATGATGCTTGGATTGGTTGGTGAACTTCAAAAAGGTCACGTCATCTCTTCTTCCCAACGTCGACCCCTTTGCTAGTTTTATAAAGATGAGATCTTGTTTTAATTATCGAGTTAGCACCAGTAGAAAGCACCCATACACATGCTCATGTGCTCACTCTTAATATTCTCAGACCACCATTACATCAACACAAATTAACTTTTTTGGAATAGAAATAAATATCATAAAATTATTTTCAGTCTAAAAAAACTATCAAACTACTGGGTGAGATGAATTGCTGTAAAATCTAGGAGAACTATTCTATTGAAGCTACCAAAGATGATTTGCCAAGATGCCATATGTCAAGTTGGCAAAAATTGAATAAAATCATCTGGTAGTTCAGTTCACATGAAATAAATCCCCATATTTGGCATGTTGCGGGCTGTTTACCTATGTTAACAAAGAACTTGCTATTTCCAAATAGTTGTATTTGTCCGTCAAGGAAAAGAAAACAAAGTCTTACCACAGGGAGGTTACTTTCTGCAAAGAAAGAGAAGTATGTTAAGGAAGGAGAAATTTATGGTTACTTTCCGCAGAGAAGGAGAAATCTGACCTCAAAAGGACAATGTCATGTAGACCCTTCAAGAAAAATGCCTTGTAGCTACTTTGATAAACGAAGCAATTGATTTTCTTCATAATTAAGCACACTAATAGGTAGCAACATCAAGGTATTAACCAACAGTCTCTATTGTATAGAAATTGACAAAAATTGCTTTGAAGGAGCGATGTGGGACTAATAATGTGAGGTATCATTGCTCGGTTGGTAGCTTATAGGAAATACAATTCCTATCTTTGTACATGAACATTGGATAGATGAGATGGTTCGTAGTTCGCAGCTTGGTCCAGACACCAGGGTTAGACTCTGGGTTTTATTAGAATTTTATTTTTCTATAAGCTAACTATTTTTTTCTTTGGAAAACAAGGACATGGCTGACGGCCCATCAGGCCCAATAGTAGCGCATCTATCTTTCAATTCTGACATACAACGGACAATAATTTGTTGGATGTACGAAACAGACGAATTTTTAGGAAGAAGAAACGATCACCTTTTGATTATCATAAAAACTAACGCCTGCACGTATGGGCATTTGCACATCGCCCACACGCCTCCAACACCACTCATTTTGCCAAGTATGAATAGATGACATTAGCAGAATTTTTTTTGGTTTCCGGCTTAAAAATGTTTTATCTCCTAATTAAAAAAGCGGACTAAAAATCTGTTTTCACCATTAAATCCGTCTCGATGAGATCTTCAAAACTAGATCCCATGTTGATATGTTTCGACGAATTTTTTTTGCCCAAAAGATGCCATGATGTTTACACTGTAGTTGCCATGTGGCAATTTTACTTTGTAGATCATGACAATTTTAGTTTTTCGACGATGTCAATTCTAGTACTTTGACCATGAAAATATTTTTTTGTATGAACCATGGCAATTTAAAGTGCATGTATCATGGGAATTTTCATTTTTGGTGCATGGCAAGTCTAGTTTCTTAATTCCTCATTTTATAATATGTTAAAATTTACTTTTAAATGTAGAAGAAAATAGCTGAAACATATCATGGCAATTCATGTGCAATAGACATGGCAATTTTTAACCGAAAAAAAAATTCGTCGAAATATATTGATATGAGATCTAGTTTCAAAGATCTCGTCGCGAGGGATTTAATTGTCAGGACCCCGACTCAATGCCACATCGATCTAGCATGTAACACCTCATATCACTTTGCGGCCTCACGCACGGTATTCCACGGGTGTCGCCTTACCTTAGCCCGGGACCGTTTGCGCCTTTTGGCACACGTATATGACAGTGTCGCTAGCATCCATATGATAAAAAGCCCGGGCTGACATGGCTAGTCGTAAACCCAAAGTGGCACAGACATACAGGGACAGGCATCCATGACCCAGCATCGAACGTGTCGGTCATCAGCGAGTGAAACCAGGCTGTAGCACTGGGCTAGCAGGACTCCGGTGAACCGGGCTGTAGCGGGCTAACAGGACTCCGGTATTCATCGCAAGACATTTCCCCGAAGGGACAGACACAGGAACGAAGAAGGACACATGCCGGCCAGCCTAAGTGTTCCGGAGCAGTAGCAAGCTACCATGGCTCGGTGGAAACACTAGGAGACATTTCCCCGTAAGAGAGGCTACTAAAGATAAACAACTAGATTGTCAGATCCCACACATACCAAGCATTTCAATAACATACACACAATATGCTCGATATGTGCAATACAACATGGCATCACAAAATGACTCTACGACTCAAGTAGTTTATTCAATAGGCTCCGAGGAGCGAGATATTACAAACATGGGTCTCATGACCCAACACTCAGAGCATACAAGTCAAAGCACAAGCGAAAGCTATCATGTCTGAGTACAGACAACTATAAATGAAAAAGAATGGGAAGCCTGACTATCTATCAGATCCTGCCGAGGGCACAAGATCGTAGCTGAGGTATCAAGCTAAATGTCGAAGTCCACGTGAAACTACTAGCGAGACCGAAGTCTCTCTGCAAAAACATAAAATAGGCAAACGTGAGTACAAATGTACCCAGCAAGACTTACATCAGAACTATCTACATATGCATCATTATCAACAAAGGGATGGTGGGGTTTAACTGCAGCAAGCCAGCTTTGACTCGGTGGCTATCCTAAACTACGACTGCAATGTAACTCTTTTGAGGTGGCGCACACGAGTCCACATATTCACCATAGCAATACACCACTATGGATCCGCTCCCGTCCCCCTACGAGAACGCCATCCATAGCACTCACGCTTATCTTGCGTATTTTAGAGTATCCACTTTCACTTGTCTATGAACTGATATAAGCAACCTAGAAGTCCTTTTCCGTGGACACGGCTATTCGAATAGATTAGGTTAACCCTGCAGGGGTGTACTTCTTCACACACGCTCTCACCACTTACCGCCGTTTACACGACATGTACTCGGCAACCTTCAAGCGGAAGCCCAACGTGGGTGTCGGCCACGACCTACCTAATCACCTAAGTCTCTAGTCCAGGTTTATCGCCTATTCGGGTTCCATCCATGAGGAGATCCGGCCGGAGTTTCGCTCACAGCCCCAAACGATGTGTACAGGGTTCCGTGACACCAAACGGGTGCCCGGTTTACCCGGCCACGTGCCTACCGCATCACAGCCCACCCCTACGGTCAGCGCTGCCCACGGCCTCCAGCATACTACAAACACCAGAAACTACTTGCAACTCCTGGACAGAGGACAAGGGTGATTAAGAAGCCGAGAGGGTCCATTGGTTTCGGGCCCAATGCGTGGTAGTAGCTGAATCATGGATCACAAACACAGAACTCAGTTCCTGAGGACGGCTGCAATGAGACAACCCACCATGTACTCCTACATGGCCTCTCACCGCTACCTTTACCAAATCGTATTCACACACTTAGCTCTCACACAGTAGGACAGGTTCACACGCCTCTGATTCATCCCCGATGAATCGGACCCGACTCAACTCTAAGCAGTAGCAGGAATGACAAACAAACATAAATGAGTAGGCACATCAGGGCTCAAACAACTCCTACTCATGCTAGTGGGTTTCATCTATTTACTGTGGCAATGACAGGTCATGCAAAGGATAAAGGGGTTCAACTACCGCAGCATGTAACAGTTGAATTGGTGTTGTCCTAATGCAGTAAAAGAGAGCAGGAGCGAGAGAGTGGGATTGTATCGGAATGAACAAGGGGGTTTTGCTTGCCTGGCACTTCTGAAGATAACATTGGGTCTTCATCAGTGTCAACGATCACATCATCGGTATCACGTCTATCGAGAGGGAACAAATACCGGCAACACAGAAGGGAACACAATCAATGCAATGCACAATATGATGCATGCTATGACATGGCAATATGAATGTGTTTTGGGCTAATGCAACTAGCAACAGATTAAATGAGGTTGGTTTGAATACAAGATTCAAATTCAAACTCCATAAGTGATTATTTAATGCCCTTTAATTGATTTGTGCTAAACAGCAGCTATAAGTTGTTCTAACATGCATGAAAATGGTACAGATGGATTCCTTGAATTTTTCTGATAATTTTTCATATATAAATTATTTAATTTGGAGTTACGGTTGAATTTCTATGATTTTTAGAAGTTTTTACAATTTTCTGGAATTTCCTGAATATTTAGAATTAAAAATAATTCCAGAAAATGAATTATGGCGTCAGCATGACCTCATGCTGACCTCAGCAGGTCAACGGGCGGTCCAGGTCAAACCTGACGTGTGGGGTCCACACGTCAGTGACTCAGAGGCTAATCCCGCGTTGACCCGGGCTTTGACCCGCTACGGGGCCCACTGTCAGTGTCACGGGGTTAGTTTAACAAGGTCATTAGTGCTAATTAGGCGTGCCACGTCGGCAGTCGCCGGAGTGTCGCCGGCGACGACCACGGCCGACAGCGGAGGTGCACCGTGCGCTCGCTACGGAGCACCATTTGACGTGCGGTTTGCTCCTACGGGTTCCTGGGAGAAAGGCGCATCTAAAGAGGCAAGTGACAGCAGCTGGGGTGGCCGGAGCTGCCGGCGGCGAGCTCCTTTGCGGCTGCCGGAGTTCGGGCAATCTCAGGGTCGGGGTTAGGGAGCACGGCAGGAGGAGCTGGGGCGTGCTACGGACTCCTGAGATCACGGTGAGCACGTCAGTGGGCTCGGATACGAGCTGGGGTGGCTGTGGCCACGGCCACGCCATGGCCGGCGGCGAGAGATTCTCGGGCAAAGTGGTGGGGCTAGCTAGAGAGGGAGGTGGGGCACGGGGAGAGGGGGAATCGGGTCGAGGGCTCACCGCGGTTCTTCTGGTGCTGCTGGCGAGGCAGGGGAGGCACGGGGTCCGGCGAATCGACGGAGGGGAGCTTCGGTGGCCGACGACGGAACGGCGATGGTGACGGCGTTGCAGGGCTTCCGGAGGGCCGTGGGTCGGTGGGGAGGAAGGAGGGGGTCGAGGCGGAGCTCCCTGGGGCGTCGGTGAGGCGTGGGGAGCACGGTGGCTGCGGCAATCGGCGTCGGTGGCGGCGGCTCCGCTCGGGTCCGAGGTGCGGAGCGAGAGGGAGGGCAGGAGAAGGGGATGAGCACGGGAGGGAGTTGAGAGAGGCCTGAGGGGGTGCGTGGCATCCTTAGCCGATCCGGGGCGGGGCGGCAAGCAGGAGGTGGCTCGGCGCGTGCGCGCGCGCTCCGGCCACGCGCCTCTGTCCTACTGTCCCGAGGAGGAAGACGACAGGGAGGGCGCTGGCGGGCTGGGCCGGCCAGGGGGGGGGAACTGGGCCGGCTGGTGGGCTGCGCGGGTGAGGCCAGGTAAGTCCTTCTCTCTCTCTCTTTTATTTTTTCCTTCTGTTTTGTTTTATTTAATTTCGTTTTGCCACTGTTTTGAATTTTAAACAAATTCAAACAATGCCAAAAACTCCTCTGAATAAATTTTATTTGGCTAGATGGACTTTTCCAAAAGCTCATAAAATATTTCAGGGGTATTTGAAATTATATTCTAATTATATGAATATAATTCAAATTCAAATAGCTAATGATTTAAATTCAAAGTCCCAAAAATAAATCCTTAAAAATGTTCAATATTTTGGTTGGGACCAGAACCCTTACCAAAAATTATCAAACATTTAAGAAGAGCCTTTTGGAGCAATGAATGAGATTTCTAGGGTTTTTGCCCCTCTTTTATTTAGGGTTTTGAGGCTTCCAATATTCCTCAATTCAAGTTTCAAAAATATAGACATGATGCACACATGAAGCTAGGCTAGAGCAATGCCAGAAGCTAGGGATGTGACAACTCACCCCCACTAAACAAGAATCTCGTCTCGAGATTCAAGCGTAGGGTAGGATGAAGGGGAAACACAAACTAGTACAATCTTCACGATCCAGGGTGCACTTCAGTTGAACGTTGATTCATTCACCATCATTGTCTTGATGTCTTGTTTTGAGAAATCCTGCCAACATGACATGGAGGGAAGAAGGAGACTCTAGAAGGGTCGATCTTCTTGAAGATCGAACAACTCACGGAATGAGACATAGGACCATCTCTCGGGTTGAGACACGAGATACACATCAAGAGGGGTGGAAAGAAACGGATGACGAAGGTTCACTAGGTGGACAACAATTCCACACTTAAGAAGGTGGTAATCGGTTGTCAACGTAGCGAGGAGTTGAGTTGCCATGATACCACAACGAGACACCTTCGGAACCGTGACTCGTAGATATCTCCCCTTAAGTGGCAAAAGAATTACCTTTGATTCAGAGATCATTGAAACTCTTTATACCAGCTTAAGGCAAATCATAATCGATCATTTAGAGGGGTTCGGTAGAATGGCATACTCAAACTTGGATGATGTGGATTACCTTGTTGAAGACAACATAATGGATGAATTTTGCTTATCACCGGAAATGGAAGAGACCCATGGTAGAATGGCACATTGGCGGTGCAAGCTGGGAACAAAATGCAAATGCTGGGAATGATTCTGGTAACTGGGGAAGAACCCAACAATAGAGAGTGAATTCACTGTTGGAGTGGTTATAGCATAACCGAGGAAATCTGGGGCAATCCCAGCTAGTGCCGATGATAAGACGTAGCGCTTGTGTGTGCTCTCAAGAACTTGAGCATTTCCACAATCATCAAGGTTTTATCAACAACCACGTCAAGGGTGCTGACAACACAACATACTACCATGATGAATAGCGATGGACGATGCAGATGCGAAGGAGGATAACACTTTCTCAGATTTCACCTTAGCGAGGCCAAGCAAATAAAATCTGGATGATCGACCGAGAGACATTTAGCACTCCGCTTCTAATGTTCTCCTTGATGTGCTAGTATAACCCATTCATAGATATGGTTTGATATCTAAAACATCAAGTAAAAGGTCGGACTTCGGGAACACAAAAATCCATACGGGCAACTAGGGAGTAAATCCTACGAAATCCCTAGGGGGGGTGGCCAACTTCCTCAAACAAGATACTATAATAATAGGTCTACCGGATGGGTGTGTTGGCCACGACATCCACCTTACCGGTTATCGAGAGACCAATATTATAGTTCTTAGGGAAATGTTCCAACCATCATATCTGCCTGAGATTCAGCTCTGGTTGGTGTTAGGATATTCCAGGCTCATCGAGTCTTAGGAAGAAAAATGAAAGTTTGCAACACAAATCGACGAGATGACGTTGCGGGATTCTCGGGAGATGAACTACGATAGCAAGCTCCAAAACATGAGCTGGTTCTGCTACAAACATGTGAACACGTTGTCCCAGACAAGCATGACCACGTGGTAGTCTTATAATAAAACACTACCGAGTTCAGGAGGGGGAACCATCAACGAGGGTATCGAAGTTCTTTCATAAGTCCGGATTAGCTCTTATGAAGGAACTCCTTCTCCTTGAACAAATCAATCAGTGGCTTGGTGTGCTAGGGATACATATAGATTGAAGGTTGCAAGTCTTCAAACCACAGCATTCTTCGCACGTGTGCATGACTAATTTGGGATGATTCCAGGGAAACAAAACAATCTTCCTCAAATTCATGGCGGCAACTTGCATCATATGCACATGAATTAGGGAAAATCACTACTTTCATTCAAACATATGCTTCATGAACGAAACACGAAGAAATGCTTACACAAGTTTCCAACACTAGGTTGATGTTCAACATGATTCATGGGGGGAGACAAAATGCTACTGATGGGCTCAACAGCAACTCATCGGAATTTCCATATCACTGGACTTCCACCATCATGTGAACACGGTGATAGCATTGGTCAGACCAAAGATGTAATGGTGTATGCTCGAGGGATCAACCACGAGTAGGACAACATTACGAGCATCGTTGGTACTGATTTGATTTGACGATAGCCCACACTCAAATCAAGGGATTGATAAGACAATAGGTCCAGCAACTGATCACAGGGACCAATCGATGAAGATATCATCTTTCTTCAACACACACTACACAAGAATATCCCTTTGGAACGAACTAAGTCAGACAAGTTTTTATCTTCCAACTCTCCAAGTTGTTGACCAGCTTAACCAACTAGCTCAGGGATATCTAACACCGATTCTTGGAAAGAAGGTGGTTCATAAGAAACCAACTTGATCACGGGCTCAACATAACGGTCAGGTGACGACCTGGTAGTACTTCCGAGAAGATCTTCGGAAAATCACGAACCACCGATATGTTACTAAGCTCGAGAACAATCTTGCTTTTCAGGGCAAGATGATATGATCAAATGAGCGAGGACTTGACAAATCCTAACTCATCAATCAAAGAGTGCACCAGGAAATAAGGACTAGGTAGCACGATCAATCTTAGAATGGTGATTCAATAACCAACATACTAAGAATAAAATTATTATCCTTTAACTACCAAGCAACGAGGTTGCTAGGAGTATTGATTTCACACATCACAATTCATTTGTCGGTATTCCGGTTGCATCAACACGGAACCGAGGAATGAAAAAGGATGGCGAGAAGTATCACTATGTCAAGAATTCACAAAAGGTGGTGCAATTCTCATGAAATTCCTGTCATAAAGAAGGTAATACTTCAGGGTAGAGCAGACCAGAAGCTGGATTGTAACTTGATCTGCGGAACACAACTACTTTGACCCAATCCTAGATATGGATGAGGTACTAGAGTTTGTTTCTCCAAGTCATTCAGGACAGAATGGCTTGACGTACCACAAGGGTAATAGGCATCGATAAACGAATGCATGCATACCCTTGGTATCAATTGATAGACGAGGGTCAGAATGCAACTAAAGAGAGCAACTCAAAGGAACATGCGATTTTCTGAGTTGTGGATGCATGGTTTAGCATGTCGAACGAATTCCACATATTTCTTCCGGATAACCCATGCAGAAAGGTAGAGCTGGCAGAGTCACAATGTAGAATCGAGAACCCATCGAGAGCACTCTGATTGTGATCTTTCGATCAGCGAGGAACATCTGCCATAAGCGGTTCATAGTATTTGGAAGAAAGGAATACCACGAACATCGAGGACTAATGCAAAGGTTACTAATAACCTAAAGGAACGAGCAAAACTATCAACATGAAGCAAGTAGGGTGAATCTCGGGTTCAAGAACCCAGGAACAGAATACCTATTACTAAGTAGCATCACGGGATGCTTTCGAGAATGATGGCCAGAATCATCACACTGGGAACACAAATCATGGCTAAATTACTAGATGATCCCCTAAGACACCTAGGGTCATAATAATATCTCCAACATATATGCCAAGGTAACGGAGTACCTCAACTCAACAATTAGTGTGATTGAGCTGGCATAAAGGAACATCGAAACCAGAGGGAAAGGATTTTGCAAATGCATCAGACTATTTAGAAACCTGGAATGACTCGGACAACATAACGGCTGTAATTGCTCAGAAAAGATTTGAGACATTCACAGAATGGTGGCATAACCACTCAGAAGCACAATATCAAGGTTTGGAGATCAAAAGTTAACATACAGAAGTAGTAGAACTGAACTCAAGCTTAAATCCAACAATTTATAAATCTACGGACTAGTAACACGTGATCCTGATAGATAGATGAGAAGACCTAGTTCCTTAACCCCGTAGGAAAGATAAGATGACTCAGATCAGAAGGGCATGAGGTATAAGGAGTAAAAAGAGCCTTACGTTCCATCCCACAATCAATTCCCCTACATATAACTAAGAATTTCTAGACTCAACTTCGACCAGTTTGGCTTGGTAATCCTACAGGCAGTCAAGCTCTGATACCAACGCTGTCAGGACCCCGACTCAATGCCACATCGATCTAGCATGTAACACCTCATATCACTTTGCGGCCTCACGCACGGTATTCCACGGGTGTCGCCTTACCTTAGCCCGGGACCGTTTGCGCCTTTTGGCACACGTATATGACAGTGTCGCTAGCATCCATATGATAAAAAGCCCGGGCTGACATGGCTAGTCGTAAACCCAAGGTGGCACAGACATACAGGGACAGGCATCCATGACCCAGCATCGAACGTGTCGGTCATCAGCGAGTGAAACCAGGCTGTAGCACTGGGCTAGCAGGACTCCGGTGAACCGGGCTGTAGCGGGCTAATAGGACTCCGGTATTCATCGCGAGACATTTCCCCGAAGGGACAGACACAGGAACGAAGAAGGACACATGCCGGCCAGCCTAAGTGTTCCGGAGCAGTAGCAAGCTACCATGGCTCGGTGGAAACACTAGGAGACATTTCCCCGTAAGAGAGGCTACTAAAGATAAACAACTAGATGGTCAGATCCCACACATACCAAGCATTTCAATAACATACACACAATATGCTCGATATGTGCAATACAACATGGCATCACAAAATGACTCTACGACTCAAGT
Source organism: Triticum aestivum (assembly GCF_018294505.1). Taxonomy (NCBI): domain Eukaryota; kingdom Viridiplantae; phylum Streptophyta; class Magnoliopsida; order Poales; family Poaceae; genus Triticum; species Triticum aestivum. The sequence continues at coordinate 17,652 of NW_025228775.1, forward strand.
AGTTTATTCAATAGGCTCCGAGGAGCGAGATATTACAAACATGGGTCTCATGACCCAACACTCAGAGCATACAAGTCAAAGCACAAGCGGAAGCTATCATGTCTGAGTACAGACAACTATAAATGAAAAAGGCTGGGAAGCCTGACTATCTATCAGATCCTGCCGAGGGCACAAGATCGTAGCTGAGGTATCAAGCTAAACGTCGAAGTCCACGTGAAACTACTAGCGAGACCGAAGTCTCTCTGCAAAAACATAAAATAGGCAAACGTGAGTACAAATGTACCCAGCAAGACTGACATCAGAACTATCTACATATGCATCATTATCAACAAAGGGATGGTGGGGTTTAACTGCAGCAAGCCAGCTTTGACTCGGTGGCTATCCTAAACTACGACTGCAATGTAACTCTTTTGAGGTGGCGCACACGAGTCCACATATTCACCATAGCAATACACCACTATGGATCCGCTCCCGTCCCCCTACGAGAACGCCATCCATAGCACACACGCTTATCTTGCGTATTTTAGAGTATCCACTTTCACTTGTCTATGAACTGATATAAGCAACCCAGAAGTCCTTTTCCGTGGACACGGCTATTCGAATAGATTAGGTTAACCCTGCAGGGGTGTACTTCTTCACACACGCTCTCACCACTTACCGCCGTTTACACGACATGTACTCGGCAAGCTTCAAGCGGAAGCCCAACGTGGGTGTCGGCCACGGCCTACCTAATCACCTAAGTCTCTAGTACAGGTTTATCGCCTATTCGGGTTCCATCCATGAGGAGATCCGGCCGGAGTTTCGCTCACAGCCCCAAACGATGTGTACAGGGTTCCGTGACACCAAACGGGTGCCCGGTTTACCCGGCCACGTGCCTACCGTATCACAGCCCACCCCTACGGTCAGCGCTGCCCACGGCCTCCAGCATACTACAAACACCAGAAACTACTTGCAACTCCTGGACAGAGGACAAGGGTGATTAAGAAGCCGAGAGGGTCCATTGGTTTCGGGCCCAATGCGTGGTAGTAGCTGAATCATGGATCACAAACACAGAACTCAGTTCCTGAGGACGGCTGCAATGAGACAACCCACCATGTACTCCTACATGGCCTCTCACCGCTACCTTTACCAAATCGTATTCACACACTTAGCTCTCACACAGTAGGACAGGTTCACACGCCTCTGATTCATCCCCGATGAATCAGACCCGACTCAACTCTAAGCAGTAGCAGGCATGACAAACAAACATAAATGAGTAGGCACATCAGGGCTCAAACAACTCCTACTCATGCTAGTGGGTTTCATCTATTTACTGTGGCAATGACAGGTCATGCAAAGGATAAAGGGGTTCAACTACCGCAGCATGTAACAGTTGAATCGGTGTTGTCCTAATGCAGTAAAAGAGAGCAGGAGCGAGAGAGTGGGATTGTATCGGAATGAACAAGGGGGTTTTGTTTGCCTGGCACTTCTGAAGATAACATTGGGTCTTCATCAGTGTCAACGATCACATCATCGGTATCACGTCTATCGAGAGGGAACAAATACCGGCAACACAGAAGGGAACACAATCAATGCAATGCACAATATGATGCATGCTATGACATGGCAATATGAATGTGTTTTGGGCTAATGCAACTAGCAACAGATTAAATGAGGTTGGTTTGAATACAAGATTCAAATTCAAACTCCATAAGTGATTATTTAATGCCCTTTAATTGATTTGTGCTAAACAGCAGCTATAAGTTGTTCTAACATGCATGAAAATGGTACAGATGGATTCCTTGAATTTTTTTGATAATTTTTCATATATAAATTATTTAATTTGGAGTTACGGTTGAATTTCTATGATTTTTAGAAGTTTTTACAATTTTCTGGAATTTCCTGAATATTTAGAATTAAAAATAATTCCAGAAAATGAATTATGGCGTCAGCATGACCTCATGCTGACCTCAGCAAGTCAACAGGGGCCGGCTCGGGTCAAACCTGACATGTGGGGTCCACACGTCAGTGACTCAGAGGCTAATCCCGCGTTGACCCGGGCTTTGACCCACTACGGGGCCCACTGTCAGTGGCTGTGGGGGGGTGTTTAGGCGTCATTAGTGTTAATTAGGCGTGCCACATCGGCAGTCGCCGGAGTTCGGCCGGTGACGACCAAAACTGCGGCGGGAGCTCGCCGGAGTGGCGCTGCGAGGGGTTTTGGGCCAAGCCAAGGGCACCAGAGGGTTGCCCTTGCTTGCGCGCATCCAAAGGAGGCATGCGGGAGGCGCGGGGTGGCCGGAGCTCGCCGGAGTGGGGGCCGCGGCGGCTGCCGGAGCTCGGGTTTGGGCGGAGCGAGGTTACGGGGCGCTAGGGGGCTGGCTGAGGGGCTATGCGGACTCCTGGGGCAGCTAGGAGCACGCTAGGCTCGTCGGACTGGCCGCAACAGCACGTCAGTGCCATGCCCGGCGTCCATGGCGGACGGCGGCGCTCGGGAATGTGGCCGGGGTGCTACGGCACGGGAACGAACAAAATGAAGGAGGGGAAACGGAGTGGAGCTCACAGGGGTTGCGACGGTGGCCTCGGGGAGCTCGGGGAGGCACCGGAGCCGACGAATTTGACGAAGATGGACGGCGGGTCCAAGGTAGAAGACGACGGCGATGGCGGCGATGCAGGGGCTCCCGCGGTGCGCTTCTCGGCGAGGAGGAAGAGGTGGTCGGGGCGGATCTCCTGGGTACTTCGGGTGGCAGTGAGGAGCACGGTGGCTACGGCGAACGGCGACGGCGACGACGAGCTCCGCTCGGGCGCGTGCAGGGAGAGAGCAGAGGAGGGAACGAGGTCCAGGGGAAGAGAGAGGCGGTCGAGGGGGGGTCGAGGCCGTCTCCGTGGCGTCGCGAGGGGGTCGGGGAGGCTTCCACGGCGAAGCAGGAGGTGGCCGGCGCTCTTCGGGCGCGCGCCACGCCTCGCCTCTGCCTACTGGCAGAGGAAGAAGAGGACAAAGGGGGGGGGAGGAGGTGGGCTGGGCCAGCGGGAGGAGCTGGGCCGGCTACAGGTAAGTGGCCCAGGTGGGCTGCAGGTAACGTTTCCCTCCCTCTCTCTGTTTTTCCTATTTTACTTCTGTTTTCTATTTTTCTGACATTTGTTTGATTTAATAAATATATTAAATCATTTAATTTTATTATGCCAATTTTTTGTAGGGGCTAATGGTATTATTCCAGAGCTCTTTTATAATTGGCACAATTTTTGGACCATATTTCATATATATAGAAATATCTTTCCAATGCAAATATTTATCGAATTAATCCAAATGGCCAAAATAAATGTCCATGAGCTCCTAAAAATATTGTTTTGATTTTTATCTCTGTCCAATATTTTCAGAGGGCAACATGAGCATTTTCTTGGACTCATTTGATGAAATTTAAATGTTGGTTATTTTTAGAGGTCTTCTGAGGCTTTGAAAATTCCTCAATTCAAGTTTCAAAAATATAGACATGATGCACACATGAAGCTAACCTAGAGCAATGCCTGAAGCTAGGGATGTGACATTAATGATGAAAACGGATCTTCAATCGGATTTTTCATTTAAGAGATAAAACATTTTAAAATCAGAAAATTGAAAAAAAAATCCACATCCATGCATGAGTGACATGGCGTAGTCTATGTGCTATACGGCGTGTGGGCAAGTTTGACTCCCACCACACGTGTGGACGTTAGCGGTGTCCTTGATTATTAGGTAAAGATTTACTGCCCTACCGGCCTCAGCCATGCCGCCACATGGGCCAAGTTCAAAGCCGCCCATGACGAACATCATGTTCATGAAACAAACGGGCATACCGTAGGCCCGTGTACAAATTGGGAACACCAAACAGCGGCATAGGTGTATTTCTCCAAATTTGTCAGCGTACAGAACTGGAAAAGTCAAAGCGCGTGAATCCCAACTTAACAATGACCGAGCGAGATTACGGCCTGCTTGTAACTCGGCCTCAAAAACACCTCACTCTTTATGACACTACTACTATGTTATTTTATACTATGAAAATAGTAAGTTAGACTAGTCATATGCATGACATTAGTATACGTTACTTGGATCAGGCTTGCCTGCTCCCTTTCCATGCTCCCATCCGTGCTCCCCCTTCATCCAACGGTTGTCCTTTTCCCTTTTTCTTTTTTAATCTGATCATCTCCCCCCTGATTTTCAGGGGGTGGGCCCGGGTCTTATTTTCTTCCAATCAAATCAAGCCACGTATGTGGGAGCACGGATGGGAGCATGAGAAGGGAGCAAGCAAGTCTCGTCCACGTTACTCCCCTCTATGACCAACCTTAGAGCACTCCATTAAGGTTATTCCTAAAAATAAATGTAAATATTTGCTGAGCACCGACATGCTCGGCAAAGTGTGCCACGTAGCAGCGACTGGACCAGCATGAGGCGTTTACCGAAAAAGGCTTTCGCCCCACTTTATATATAAAGCAAAGATCAACAGTACCCAGTACAAACGCACACCCCCACCACAAACGCGCACACACGCAGGCAGGATACACACTACTAGGAAAAGGCCTACTAGTGGCGCACCAGTTTTGCCTTCTAATGGCGCACTACTGGTGCGCCACTAGTACCACACCACTAGTATTATATGGTGTGACATTAGTATCTGGTATACTAATGGCGCACCACGCCGTGCGCCATTAGTATAGAGCAACATGCGCCATTAGTATGCCTCCCAGGGGGCCATATTTACCCATGTGCTTTGGCATACTAATGGCGCACTGTGGAGTGATGCGCCATTAGTATTAATATTTGGTTTTTTTTACTTATCTGATTTTTGCACAGGTTACAAAATATATTACTGGACAGAGTATAGACAGCACCACACAACAACAGCAGATTCATCGAATACAATAGAAGATTAGTCTCCGAATACAATTCATCATATTAGTCTCCGAATTCAAAAGACCGAACAAAGATAGAACATTACAAGTCTCGAGACCGCGAGTAGCGAGTTTGTCTTCACATTACAAGTCGATATCGATCATCTAAACTACCATCACATAGAAGAGAGCTGCGGTCATCACGATGAGCATCATCGCGATGAAACTGGTCTTCATCCGGTTCCTCCAACGCTCCCTCCACTAGTAAAAAACAGGGCATTTGTCCCGGTTGGTGAGGGCCTTTTGTCCCGGTTCTTGAACCGGGACTAAAGGATCGTTACTAATGCCTCCCCCCTTTAGTCTCGGTTCTAACACGAATAGGGACAGATGGGCCTCCACGTGGCCTGTGCGCCGAGCCCAGGCCGGAGGGCCTTTGGTCCCAGTTGGTGGCACCAACCGGGACCAAAAGGCATCCACGCGTCAGCATTTCAGTGGCTGGGATTTTTTTGAAAGGGGGGGGGGTGTTGGAGGTTTTAGGGGGTTAATTTAGATGTTTCATATATTCTGTTAGCTAGCTAATTAATAGAGAGAAGTGTCCTCTCTTATGTCCGTGCTTGGTCGACGCTACGTACTGTACATAGAGAGGCCCTCGACACGCTAGCTAGTGAGAAAATGAAGGGAACCATTAAGTACAGAAGTTCATCATGCATACCGAGAGAAGTGATCGATCGACCTCTCCTTCTCCGAGAGGTTGGTCAAACAACAAGTTTTCGTATTATCTATCCGACGCTACTGGCTACATATCTTTTACAATCTCCTAGCAATTGAAATCAACTTCCACATGGTATTCTCCGGCTTTATTGATGACGTGGTCAAGAAATAATCCCGCCAATTCCTCTTGAATTGCTTTCATGCGATCTCGTTCTAGGAGTTCATCCCGCATCTGCCACGTCTAATTTCAAGAAGGGGTTTAATACATATATGAATGAAACTCAACAGAAATGATGGTGTAATAAAATGAAATTGTGAATATTATTGCTTACGCACTTCATATTGTCTTTTAGAGTAGCCGCGCTTATTTTTCAAAGTCGCATTGTAGATGAACTCGCACAGGTAGTATCCACAGAAATCATTCCCTTGTTCCTGCCACAAGCACTTTACGAGAAATAGAGGTCAAACAAACTGATAATGAAGCATTATAAATGGAATTGATGAAAGTATAGCTATAGAATCAACGGGAGATGCGCGCAACTAGCTAGCTAGTAGTACTTACTTTCGGGTATGTATATCGCAGCTCCTTCGACAGTCCCGGAACTTCTGCGGTGAACTGTTTCCAAACCCTGCAAGACAAAGAAAGTAATTATTATTAATTGAGATATCAGGAAATGAACAAAAAGTTGCGGATATGGTGCGATAATGATCGATTGAACTTACCTGTTGAGCAAATTAGTCATGTCCGCATAGGTTTCGGGATCTTTTCGTCTCGTGTCTAAGACGTTTACTACTCCCCGCTCAAGCTTAATCTCCAGAAGAACATAGTGGAATCTGCGCATGCATGCATAACTCATCACTTACATTACTATAACCTCGCTCGAGTAATAAGGGAAACCGAATATGCACACGACAGTAACACTCACTAGAAGTTGTAAGGAAAGAGTATTAAATCTTTGTTTTGATTTTTTATCAACGATTTTAGCAAGTTGGCCTCGGCCTCTTCGGCGTGCTTTGTAACCCGAATTTCATCTATGATATTTGTGTTAATGAACCCAATATCATACATTTCTTGTTTTTTGCACTCGACGATCTTCAATCTGCATAATATAGTGAGGATAATTAATTATAAATACTTGTAATGAAATAGCCGAGCTATATATAGAGACTTAATGACAAAAATAGTACTTACAAACAGTAGCAAAAGGCCGTTAATTTATCGAGGGCCTTTTGATGGAAGAACTCGAAGAACTCCTCAAATGGAACAGTCAACAGATCAGTTCCAACGAGGTTGTGCTCCTCTTTAATATTCAGATACAAAGCATTCGTCCCCCTAGACTCTCTGCAGCTTTTCATGTACCAATTATGGAATCTTCGCATCATCGTTGTTAGAGATTTTTCATCTTTGACAAGAGGCTTCCCGTACTCGTATCTGTGTTCGTCCACCTCCAAGAAATCAGGAAGTTGATCGTCAGGCAGGTAATCTGCAAGATTGCCATAACTGGCCACCGTCCACGGAGCATTAGCGACGATGTCGCCGCTAGACACATTGAGCGGGGGGCACGATTTCTTTGCTTGTTTGCCGGGCTGGGCAATTTTTTCCCAGCTGCTCGTTCTTTTAACCTTTTATCACTGACAGTACTTCCCGGCCGCTCCGCTTCGAGATATGTCTCTTCAGTAATGCGCTCATAGTTGGTTCTTGGTGGAGACTTTGGTGGTTTCCTCAGGGGATCGATAGTGCGCTTTGCTTTCACCGGATCTACCTTCTCCTCCGGAGGTGGATGTCTCTTTGCTTTCAACCCTTCAAAGAAGTCGTCCACTTCGGACTGCATGATCTTCGCGTTTTCCTCCTTGGTCCTCTCGTACGGTAACTTCTCTAGAGTCTTGAGAGAAGGACCGTATCTGTATTGCCTCCCGCCTATGCTGGCTGTACTGCTAGACGCCGAAGCAGACGGAGCGGCTGGGGCGTCTGTCTTCTTTCGTGCTTTCTTACGAGGCGGAGGAGAAGGACTACGACGCGCCGGAGCAGCTAGGGCGGCGACGGGTCTCTTCCGCCCTTGCTGGCGAGGCAGAGAAGGAGGAGGCTGCTGGCTGCTCGGGTGCGCCGGCGCAGGCGGAGAAGGAGGCGGAGTGCCAGCACGTGCCTGAGAAGGAGGAGGCTGTTGGCTGCTCGGGCGCGCCGGCGCAGGCAGAGAGGGAGGCGAAGTGCCGCCACGCGCCGGAGAAGGAGGCCGAGTGCCCTGATCGTCACTCACCGGAGGAGGAGGCGGTGGAGGAGGTGGAGTGCTCTGACTCGCCGGAGGAGGAGGAGGAGGCGTCCAGTTCGGAAGCTTGATGAACTGCTTCCCCCATAGGCATGGAGTCTTCAGAGCAGAAACCAGCCGAGTCTCCCCTTCACCGGTAGGGTGGTCAAGCTGGAGGTCCTCAAATCCCTCCGTTATTTTGTCCACCGTCACCCTAGCATATCCTTCTGGAATCGGACGACAGTGAAAAGTTGCGCCAGGTTCAGAAGGTCGAACTTGGCCGATAGCCGCCTTGACTTTTAAGTTCTGCCATTGCGTCATAAGGTGGCAATTTTGAGCCTCCGTGATAAAATCCACGGGGTAGCTAGCAGGAGCCGTCAAGACATGCTCTGGCTGAAGCAGCTCGGTGAAAGCCACACTGCTTCTCCGCTGAGATGGCGGGGTAGCTTCGGGGGAAACTTCGGCAGATCGTTTGTTGCGATCTGCTTCTCGTTCCTCTAGCCCTTGTACCCTTTCGTGCAATGCATGCAGTTTGCTCTGCTCCAGTTTCTTCCTCCTCTCGTGGATTTTGTAACCCCCTGCGTCCGGAAAACCAACCTTCCACGGAATGTAGCCTGGCGTGCCTCGTGTCCGTCCAGGGTGCTCAGGATTCCTGAGGGCCATTGTGAGCTCGTCCTTCTCCCTGTCTGGAACGAACGTCCCTTGCTGCGCTGCATCGATATAGTGCCGAAGCCTATTGACTGGTGTTTTCAGTTGCTCGTCCGTCCAATGGCACTTCCCTGATATAGGGTCCAAGGTTCTGCCAACCCCGAAGAACCAAGTCCGGTAACGGTCTGGCCATTTCATTGTCTCTGGTTCGATCCCTTTATCAAGCAGATCATTCTCAGCCTTGGACCACTTAGGCCGGGCTTTGAGGTAGCCACCTGACCCCATGCGATGGTGAAACTTCTTCTTCGCAGCATTTTGCTTGTTTGTCGTCGACATCTTCTTACTCTTTTCTGATGTCGTTTGGGCCACAAATGAGGGCCAGTGATCTCTGATCTTCTCATATTTGCCGATGAATTCTGGTGTCTCTTCTTTGTCGACAAACTTTTTCAGCTCTTTCCTCCACCTCCTGAATAGGCATGCCATCTTCTTAAGAGCACAAGACTTGATTAATTGCTCTTTAACTGGCTTCTCCGGATCCTCCTTTGGCGGTAGGGTGAATTTTGCCTTCAGCTCAGTCCAAAGATCATCTTTCTGCATATCATTGACATAAGACACCTGAGGGTCTTCCTCCTTAGGCTTATACCATTGGTGGATGCTGATCGGGATCTTGTCCCTAACAAGAGCCCCGCACTGAGCAGCAAATGCATTCTTTGTACGGATGGGTTCAATCGGGTCGCCATCGTGCGCGATTGCTGTGATCTCAAACCTTTCATCCGAGCTCAACTTTTTCTTCGGGCCTCGTCTCCTGACTGAAGTTGTGCTCGATCCGGAGGGCTAGAAAAAAGAAGAAAGACGAGAGTTAATTAATATGTGTACATAGACCAAAACAATGAATGCATCAATTAGCTAGTCAGCACATGCTTAACTAATATACATACCTGGCCAGACTCGGTTCGGTCACCGGAGCCGTCATCACGGTCTCGTTCTTGCACCGTCATTGGGTCACCGGAGCCGTCCTCATGTCTCCTTCTTGCACTGGCATTGGGTCAAAGGAGCCATCATAATTGCCTGCTTCTTCACCCTGTCCTTCCAGACCATCGGTGTCGTTCGGAAACAATAAGGCGGGATCACTTCCATGTGCGATTATCTCTTCCACATCACTTATGTTGCTTCGTCTCGGGGGGTGTCCATAGTTTCTACAAATATTTACAACATGGAAATTATTATTCAAACATGACAAATATGGATATATTAGTGGCAAACGTAGAACTAGCTAGCTAATCACAGTAAAGAATCATATTAATTAGTGGCCTCAACGCTGCTTCTCTAGGGTTTGGGGTGGCCTCGACAACTCTTCAAGGGTTTGGGGTGGCCTCGACACAACGTTTCAAGGGTTTGGGGTGGCCTCGATGACAACGCTCTTTTAACTTGGTAAATTTGGGTGGCCTCGAGAGAGTTTGTCGGGTAGGGGCGCGGCGGGAGGGGGTAGGAGACCAACATCGTTTTTTCTCTAGGGTTTTGGTGTCCTCGAGAGTTTTGGTCAAGCGAGAGGGCCGAGGGGGCTGCTGCTGTGGTATAAGTTATCGCGGTCGAGAGGGGGTATATATATCGACCGCCCCTCATGTCGAATTTATCCGGGAGGGGTTATATCGACAACGACGCAACATACATATACATGGAAAAATAATATTATCGGGTAGGGGGTATATCGACCCCCCCCTCGTGTTGAAGTTATTGGGAGGGGTATATGGACGACGACAGACCCGATAAAACATAAGAAAACAAAGAAGAAATAAAAAGAGGAGAAGAAGAAAGGAATAGGGCAAAAGATCGAAGAATTTTTCTATTTTTTCTTCTTCTCCTCTATTCCTTTCTTCTTCTCCTCTTCTTTTTCTTCTTTTTTCTTCTTATTTATTTCTCCTCTTCTTCCTCTTCTTATTTCCTTTTTCCTCCCATTCTTTTTCTTCTTCTTCCTTCTTAAAAATACATGAAGTAGTATTGCTTGTTTTTTTTAAATAATGTTCAAATAGAAATTTTAGAAAAAAAGTAAAGGTTTTGCCTAATTCATTGTTCATATGAATATTATCGGGGAGGGGGTATATCGACCCCCCCACATGTTGAAGTTATCGGGAGGTGGTATATCGACCCCGGCCCCCTCGTGTTGAAGTTATCGGGAGGGGGCGACCCCCCCCATGCGTTGAAGTTATCGGGAGTTTATATCGACACGACATACGTACATGAAAATAATATTATTGGGGAGGGGGTATATCGACCCCCCCCACGTCCTTCTTAATATCACTTAGCAACTTTTGCAACGATAGGGAGGGGGTGCTCCCGTGGTCTAAACTCCGTCTATGCACCATAGAAAATTCTGAAAAAATACATCTATGATCCCTCGACGTCCCCGCCTCTCTCATAAACAAAAAAACTGTGAATAAAAAAACATCATGTTCTATGAACAAAAAAACATCATATTTCATCCACATCCGTGCATACATCATATATGTGATCATTATGAAAAAACATCATATTCTATAAAAAAATCATCACATATATATATGAACAAAAACAATTATGATAACAAGCATATATATCATCATATATATAAAAACAAGCATATATATGAAAAAAAACAAGCATATATATGAAAAAATGCTAGGGAGGGCGCCG
>NW_025228775.1:30469-37549 GCF_018294505.1 Triticum aestivum
TGCCCTCTTGAGAGTGTTCTTGGTGACAACATAGTTGACAAGGAGCGAACCGGGATTAATGGTATTACGAGGGCCGAACCATAAGACATTAAAGCATTTCAAACGAACTCTGAAAAAGTTGAAAGTTGGCATGGTATCATAATTTCACCCACATAGCATGTGCATGTACAAAACGGACAATGGTATCATACTCGTCTGTTACAAAGTTGGCATGGTATCATCATAATAGTTGCGGGAGAAAGTCTTCACTTTTTCTTCGCTTGTGTCATTTGCTTATTGCGCCGTAACCATGGATAATCTTCATCGTTTATCAGGATGCTGGGGTCAGCCTTGACTTTGAAGGGAGGAATTCATGAAACTTTTCATAATCTTCAGACATGTCTGTCTTGCCCTCCACTCCCACGATGTCCCTTTTTCCTGAAAGAACTATGTGGCGCTTTGGCTCATCGTATCATGTATTCGCTTACTTATCTTTTCTTTTTCTCGGTCTGGTAGACATGTCCTTCACATAGATAACCTGTGCCACATCATTGGCTAGGACGAACGGTTCGTCGGTGTACCCAAGATTTTTCAGATCCACTGTTGTCATTCCATACTGTGGGTCTACCTGTACCCTGCCTCCTGACAGATTGACCCATTTGCACTTAAACAAAGGGACCTTAAAATCATGTCCGTAGTCAAGTTCCCATATGTCCACTATGTAACCATAATATGTGTCCTTTCCCCTCTCGGTGGCTGCATCAAAGCGGACAACATTGTTTTGATTGGTGCTCTTTTGATCTTGGTCAGTCGTGTAAAATGTATTCCCATTTATCTCGTATCCTTTCCAAATCATAACAGTCGAAGATGGTCCCCTGGACAACAAGTACAGCTTATCACAAACAGTGTTCACATGTAATCCAGTCGCCGCACTACTTCGGGTGTTTGGAGGCAGACTGTTCTTGTGTTCATCGACATAAGGGGACACCAAGGTAGAGTTGTGTAGAACTGTGCAGCGTGCTTGAGACCAAGAATATCCGTCCCTGCATATTATTGAGTCCCTTCCAAGCGTGCCTTTTCCAGTCAGTCTCCCCTTATACCGCGATTTAGGTAGACCTATCTTCTTAAGGCCAGGAATGAAGTCAACACAAAACCCGATGACATCCTCTGTTTGATGGCACATGGAGATGCTTCCTTCTGGCCTAGCACAGTTACAGACATATTTCTTTAGGACTCCCAGGAACCTCTCAAAGGGGAACATATTGTGTAGAAATACGGGGCCCAGAATGACAATCTCGTCGACTAGATGAACAAGGACGTGCGTCATGATATTGAAGAAGGATGGTGGAAACACCAGCTCAAAATTGACAAGACATTGCGCCACATCACTCCTTAGCCTTGGTACGATTTCTGGATCGATCACCTTCTGAGAGATTGCATTCAGGAATGCACATAGCTTCACAATGGCTAATCGGACGTTTTCCGGTAGAAGCCCCCTCAATGCAACCGGAAGCAGTTGCGTCATAATCACGTGGAAGTCATGAGATTTTAGGTTCTGAAACTTTTTCTCTGCCATATTTATTATTCCCTTCATATTCGACGAGAAGCCAGTCGGGACCTACATACTAAGCAGGCATTCAAAGAATATTTCATTCTCTTCTTTGGTAAGAGCGTAGCTGGCAGGACCTTCATACTGCTTCGGAGGCATGCTGTCTTTTTCGTGCAAACATTGCAGGTCCTCCCGTGCCTTAGGTGTATCTTTTATCTTCCCATACACGCCCAAGAAGCCTAGCAGGTTCACGCAAAGGTTCTTCGTCACGTGCATCACGTCGATCGAAGAGCGGACCTCTAGGTCTCTCCAGTAGGGTAGGTCCCAAAATATAGATTTCTTCTTCCACATGGGTGTGTGTCCCCTAGCGTCACTCGGAACAGCTAGTCCACCGGGACCCTTTCCAAAGATTACGTGTAAATAATTAACAATAGCAAGTACGTGATCACCGGTACGCATGGCGGGCTTCTTCCGGTGATCTGCCTCGCCTTTGAAATGCTTGCCTTTCTTTCGACATTGATGGTTGGTCGGAAGAAATCGATGATGGCCCAGGTACACATTCTTCCTGCAGCTTCCGAGGTATATACTTTCGGTGTCAAGTAAACAGTGCATGCATGCGTGGTATCCCTTGTTTGTCTGTCCTGAAAGGTTACTGAGAGTGGGCCAATCGTTGATGGTCACGAATAGCAACGCCTTTAGGTCAAATTCCTCCTGTTTGTGCTCATCCCACGTACGTACACCATTTCCACTCCACAGCTGTAAAAGTTCTTCAACTAATGGACTTAGGTACACATCAATGTCGTTGTCGGGTTGCTTAGGGCCTTGGATGAGAACTGGCATCATAATGAACTTCCGCTTCATGCACATCCAAGGAGGAAGGTTATACATACATAGAGTCACGGGCCAAGTGTTGTGATTGCTGCTCTACTCCTCGAAAGGATTAATGCCATCCGCGCTTAAACCAAACCATACATTCCTTTGGTCACTTGCAAACTCATCCCAGTACTTTCTCTCGATTTTTCTCCACTGCAACCTGTCAGCGGGTGCTCTCAACTTCTCATCTTTCTTATGGTCCTCACTGTGCCATCGCATCAACTTGGCATGCTCTCCGTTTCTGAACAGGCATTTCAACCGTGGTATTATAGGAGCATACCACATCACTTTCGCAGGAACCCTCTTCCTGGGGGGCTCGCCGTCAACATCACCAGGGTCATATCGTCTGATCTTATACCGTAATGCACCGCATACCGGGCATGCGTTCAGATCCTTGTACGCACCGCAGTAGAAGATGCAGTCATTAGGGCATGCATGTATCTTCTGCACCTCCAGTCCTAGAGGGCATACGACCTTGTTTGCTGCGTATGTACTGTCGGGCAATTCGTTATCCTTTGGAAGCTTCTTCTTCAATATTTTCAGTAGCTTCTCAAATCCTTTGTCTGGCACAGCATTCTCTGCCTTCCACTGCAACAATTCCAGTACGGTACCGAGCTTTATGTTGCCATCTTCGCAATTGGGGTACAACCCTTTTTTGTGATCCTCTAACATGTGATCGAACTTCAGCTTCTCCTTTTGACTTTCGCATTGCGTCTTTGCATCGACAATGACCCGGCGGATATCATCATCATCGGGCACATCGTCTGGTTCCTCTTGATCTTCAGCAGCTTCGCCCGTTGCAGCATCATCGTGCACATCGTCTAGTTCCTCTTGATGTTCAGTAGCATCACCGTATTCAGGGGGCACATAGTTGTCATCATACTCTTCTTCTTCGCCGTCTTCCATCATAACCCCTATTTCTCCGTGCCTCGTCCAAACATTATAGTGTGGCATGAAACCCTTGTAAAGCAGGTGGGTGTGAAGGATTTTCCGGTCAGAGTAAGACTTCGTATTCCCACATATAGGGCATGGACAACCCATAAAACCATTCTGCTTATTTGCCTCAGCCATTTCCAGAAAATCATGCACGCCCTTAATGTACTCGGAGGTGTGTCTGTTACCGTACATCCATTGCCGGTTCATCTGCGTGCATTATATATAATTAAGTGTTTCAAAAATCATTACAGAACATCATGAATAGATAATTAAGTGACCAAATTAATAGAAGTTCATCATCACATTAAAACCAAAGTACATACATAGTTCTCATCTTCAAGCGAAAATCATTACAGAACAACATAAAGCTCTGCAGAGCATCTAAATTAATTAAACCATACATTGAAATTATGTAAAACATTTCAATGCGAAAACAAATGCGATCATAATCGCAACCAAGGTAACAACTGATCCAACGACATAATGATACCAAGCCTCGGTATGAATGGCATATTTTCTAATCTTTCTAATCTTCAAGCGCATTGCATCCATCTTGATCTTGTGACCATCGACGACATCCGCAACATGCAACTCCAATATCATCTTCTCCTCCTCAATTTTTCTTATTTTTTCCTTCAAGAAATTGTTTTCTTCTTCAACTAAATTTAACCTCTCGACAATAGGGTCGGTTGGAATTTCCGGTTCAACAACCTCCTAGATAAATAAGATATATGTCACGTTGGTTGGCATAATTTTCATAAACAATAAATGAACCAATAGTTATGAAAAGATAATATATACGACATCCGTATCATAGACAGGACGAGGGCCGACGGGGGCGGATACCAAAACCATCGCACTATATAAGATGCAGTAATAAAAGTAAGAAAATAATACAAGTATCTATCTAAACATACAAGTAAGAATATTTTTCTTTTCAGAAAGAAGATAAGAACAAGAGGCTCACCACGGTGGTGCCGGCAATGAGATCGGCGCGGGTGATCGACGGCGGTGAAGACGGGGACGGGGCATGACGGACCGCTAAACCTAGACAAATATTGAGGAAAATGGAGCTTAGAGGTCGAGCTTGTAGAGGAGAAAGCTTAAGTAGTGTGGCTCGGGCATTCCATCGAACACCTTGTGTGCATAGGAGGTGAGCTAGAGCACCACCAAGCCCTCTCCCCCTCGGCGGCAAGAAAAACAGAGCAGTGTGCTCTGCTCTTACGCGAGGGGGTATATCTAGGCACCTCATTGGTCCCGGTTGGTGGCATGAACCGGTACTAAAGGGAAGCCTTTGGTCCCGGTTCGAGCCACCAACCGGGACCAATGGTGGTGAGCCAGGAGCAAGGCCCATTGGTCCCGGTTCGTCCCACCAACTGGGACCAAAAGGACTAGACGAACCGAGACCAATAGCCCACGTGGCCCGGCCGGCCCCCGGGGCTCACGAACCGGGTCCAATGCCACCATGGGTCCCGGTTCTGGACTGAACAAGGACTAATGGGCTGACCTGGCCTGGACCTTTGCCCCCTTTTCTACTAGTGCTCCTCTCTCCCGCTAGATAGCGGGCGTATCTAGATTCCGCCTTCGCCCTAGTGGTGTACCCTTTGTAACTGTTACCGCTGAAATGGTGAACCTGTCTCCGACACTCCTCCCAGTCGTCGTAGACTCCGGGGACCTTACCCTTGTACACGACATACGACGACATCTCTATGCACAACCTAAACAACAGACAATACATAAGAAATATATAAGTATGCAACAAAAGGATCGGAAGAGAAAAGCAAGACATTAATAGCACGATTCATGGTCCTACTAATAAATAGCATCGATTACATCTAAGTTGAACAACTGTCCAAACCAAAGAGACATACAAGTTCATTAAAGTTTAATTACAACATGAGCTAATCGATGTTTCAGAACTACAAATAGCATCACTACTTTCGACTCGACTCATGGGACCGGAGCGTGGATGAAGCCGTCGTCTTTCGTGATGGTCATGAAGTCGCGGGCGCTGTCAGCCTGCATTTGTAGCGTTGTATCTATCTCACTGTTGGACGGTTGATCTCTGAGGTAGAACGGTCCCGAGGTACGAAGGACATCTTGATGGATGATTTCTGCAAACTCCGACTGGATGCGAAAGAATTCTTGTCGGAGGTCCGCGTCCTGGATTGCTGCCAAGTATGCGACCCAATCTTTGACATCATTTGGTAGCAGAAGGTGATTATGGTCCCGTACGATCGCCCGTGTGTGATGGAGGGCATAGTAGGCATCCTTCTGACGGCCAGGCGGCTGCTTGACGCAGGGGAACATCGTATTGTGGGTGAACACATGCCTGCCATACCTACGAAATGGCCTCTTAAAGGTGCCTCCAGATGTGGCGTAGCCGGGGAGAGCATCATCAAGAACTTTCTTGATATTTGTGTAGTCTATCTTGGAGTCACGGTCCGGGTCGAAATACGTGGCCATGGAATATTTCGGGCTTAAGAGGATGAGTGTGCAATGTGTGTCACTGCACAGAACACGGAATGTTAGAAAAAAAGAACGATCGAAATCTAAGAAATCATATGTTACGGGGCGGTGAGGGGATGACTTACTCGGGAAAGTAAGGCACAAGGAAGTTATCCTTATCTGGGTTTGCCAGAATGACGCCTTTGAGGTGTGAACTCGCGACTTGCCGGTCCCCAGCGCTGCCCAAGATCTTGGCACGCATGTAGAAGGGGTCGACTATCACGATGTCCGGGGTCTTGTCTCGAGTGATCCGCATCTCCATACTCAGCGAAAACAGCCGAACGAAGATGTAGTGTAGCGGATGAAGGTTAAACATGGCAAAGATGTCATCAAACCGCAGGATGATCGTACCCCCGATGGTGCCATCCACAAAGCCCTTGCCCTCTGGCACCTTGGCCACGAAAACCGGGTATGCCACATCATTCTGGGAGAGACGCTGATACGTCTCCAATGTATCTATAATTTTTGATTGATCCATGCTACTTTATCTACTATTTTAGGCAATATTGGGCTTTATTTTCCACTTTTATATTATTTTTGGGACTAACCTATTAACCGGAGGCCCAACCCAAATTTGTTGTTTTATGCCTATTTCAGTGTTTCGAGGAAAAGGAATATCAGACGGAGTCAAAACGGAACGAAATCAACTAGAGAAGTTATTTTTGGAAGGAAAGCCACCCGATGGACTTGGAGTGCACGTCAGGGAAGAAGGGAGGTGCCCACGAGGGTGGGGGCGCGCCCACCCCCCTGGGGCGCCCCCTGCCTCGTGGCCCCCCCTTCGGTCCACCGACGTACTTCTTTCACCCATATATACCTACGTACCCTAAAACTTCCAAAATAGAAGATAGATCGGGAGTTCCATCGCCGCAAGCCTCTGTAGCCACCAAAAACCTCTCGGGAGCCCGTTCCGGCACCCTGCCGGAGGGGAACCCATCACCGGTGGCCATCTTCATCACCCCGACGCTATCCATGACGAGGAGGGAGTAGTTCACTCTCGGGGCTGAGGGTATGTACCAGTAGCTATGTGTTTCATCTCTCTCTCTCTCTCGTGTTCTCTCTTGTGTTCCCTCTAAGGCACGATCTTGATGTATGCCGAGCATTGCTATTGTAGTTGGATCTTATGATGTTTCTCCCCCTCTACTCTCTTGTGATGAATTGAGTTTCCCCTTTGAAGTTATCTTATCGGATTGAGTCTTTTATGAGAACACTTGATGTATGTCTTGCATGGGATAACC
>NW_025228776.1:0-794 GCF_018294505.1 Triticum aestivum
CAACTCCAGACTTTCTTTGCGTTCCGTACGCACCATTCAAAGCGACGTCATCAATTTTCAAAACATTCTGACATCATTTGCTATTTTTCAGTCATTTACCGATTTGTTTAGAGAGCTAAATGACCGTGAAATTGAAAATCACTACAAAATGAACTCTCAAAATGTCGAAACTTGGCATGGTATCATCATTTCACCCACATAGCATGTGCAAAAGAGTAGACAGGGTTACGGCAAAAACTGGACGCAATTCGTGTACAAACTGGACAATCTCTTTCGGAGTATCAGGGTTTCGGACGAGAACTCATCTGTTAGACTGGCACTTCATTTTCTTAAACATATTACAACTCTAGACTTTTATTGCGTTCCGTACGCACCATTCAATGCGACGTCATCAATTTTCAACACTTTCTGACATCATTTGCAATTTTTCAGTCATTTACCGATTTGTTTAGAGAGCTAAATGACCGTGAAATTGAAAATCACTACAAAATGAACTCTGAAAATCTCGAAACATGGCATGGTATCATCATTTCACCCACATAGCATGTGCAAAAGTGTAGAGAGGGTTACGGCAAAAACTGGACGCACTTCGTGTACAAACTGGACAATCTCTTTCCGAGTATCAGGGTTTCGGACGAGAACTCATCTGTTAGACTGGCACTTCATTTTTTTAAACTTATTACAACTCCAGACTTTTTTTTGCGTTCCGTCCACACCATTGAAAGCGACGTCATCAATTTTAAAAACTTTCTGATATCATTTGCTATTTTTCAGTCATTTACCGATTTGTTTAG
>NW_025228776.1:1899-2485 GCF_018294505.1 Triticum aestivum
CGGAGTATCAGGGTTTCGGACGAGAACTCATCTGTTACACTAGCACTTCATTTTTTTAAACTTATTACAACTCCAGGCTTTTTTGCGTTCCATACGCACAATTCAGAGTGACGCCATCAATTTTTCAACACTTTCTGACATCATTTGCTATTTTTCAGTCATTTACCGATTTGTTTAGAGAGCTAAATGACCGTGAAATTAAAAATCACTACAAAATGAACTCTGAAAATGTCGAAACTTGGCATGGTATCATAATTTCACCCACATAGCATGTGCAAAAGAGTAGAGAGGGTTATGGCAAAAACTGGACGCACTTCGTGTACAAACTGGACAATCTCTTTCGAAGTATCAGGGTTTTTGACGAGAACTCATCTGTTACATGGGCACTTCATTTTTTCAAACTTATTACAACTCCAGACTTTTTTGCGTTCCGTACACACCATTCAAAGCGACGTCATCAATTTTCAAAACATTCTGACATCATTTGCTATTTTTTAGTCATTTACCGATTTGTTTAGAGAGCTAAATGACCGTGAAATTGAAAATCACTACAAAATGAACTCTGAAAATGTCGAAACTTGGCATG
>NW_025228776.1:2791-3393 GCF_018294505.1 Triticum aestivum
GCACTTCGTGTACAAACGGGACAATCTCTTCCGGAGTATCACGGTTTCGGACGAGAACTCATCTGTTAGACTGGCACTTCATTTTCTTAAACATATTATAACTCCAGACTTTTTTTGCGTTCCGTACGCACCATTCATAGCGACGTCATCAGTTTTCAAAACTTTCTGATATCATTTGCTATTTTTCAGTCATTTACCGATTTCTTTAGAAAGCTAAATGACCGTGAAATAGAAAATCACTACAAAATGAACTCTAAAAATGTCGAAACTTGGCATGGTATCATCATTTCACCCACAGAGCATGTGCAAAAGAGTAGAGAGGGTTACGGCAAAAACTGGACGCACTTCGTGTACAAACTGGACAATCTCTTTCCGAGTATCAGGGTTTCGGACGAGAACTCATCTGTTACACCTGCACTTCATTTTTTTAAACTTATTACAACTCCAGACTTTCTTTGCGTTCCGTACGCACCATTCAAAGCGACGTCATCAATTTTCAAAACATTCTGACATTATTTGCTATTTTTCAGTCATTTACCGATTTGTTTAGAGAGCTAAATGACCGTGAAACTGAAAATCACTACAAAATGAACTCTCGAAAT
>NW_025228776.1:4317-4885 GCF_018294505.1 Triticum aestivum
TCAGGGTTTCGGACGAGAACTCATCTGTTACACTGGCACATCATTTTTTTAAACTTATTACAACTCCAGACTTTCTTTGCGTTCCGTACGCACCATTCAAAGCGACGTCATCAATTTTCAAAACATTCTGACATCATTTGCTATTTTTCAGTCATTTACCGATTTGTTTAAAGAGCTAAATGACCGTGAAACTGAAAATCACTACAAAATTAACTCTCAAAATGTCGAAACTTGGCATGGTATCATCATTTCACCCACATAGCATGTGCAAAAGAGTAGAGAGGGTTACGGCAAAAACTGGACGCACTTCATGTACAAACGGGACAATCTCTTTCGGAGTATCAGGGTTTCGGACGAGAACTCATCTGTTAGACTGGCACTTCATTTTCTTAAACATATTACAACTCCAGACTTTTTTTTGCGTTCCGTACGCACCATTCAAAGCGACGTCATCAATTTTCAACACTTTCTGATATCATTTGCTATTTTTCAGTCATTTACCGATTTGTTTAGAAAGCTAAATGACCGTGAAATTGAAAATCACTACAAAATGAACTCTGAAAATGTC
>NW_025228776.1:5173-5664 GCF_018294505.1 Triticum aestivum
TTTCGGACGAGAACTCATCTGTTACACGGGCGCTTCATTGTTTTTTAAATTTATTTGAACTCCGGACTTCTTTTGTGTTCAGTATGGAGCATTCAAAGCGACATCATCATATTTCCAACATGTTCTGAAATCATTTGTTGTCATTTACCTAATTGTTTAGAGAGCTAAATGACCGTGAAATTGAAAATCACTACAAAATGAACTGTGAAAATGTTGAAACCTGGCATGGTATCATCATTTCACCCGCATAGCATGTGCTAAAGAGTAGAGAGGGTCACGGCAAAAACTGGACGCACTTCGTGTACAAACTGGACAATCTCTTTCGGAGAATCAGGGTTTCGGACGAGAACTCATCTGTTACACGGGCACTTCAATGTTATTTAAACTTATTTGAACTCCAGACTTCTTTTGTGTTAAGTATGCAACATTCAAAGCGACGTCATCAATTTCCAACATGTTCTGACATCATTTGCTGTTTTTCAGTCATTTAC
>NW_025228776.1:6018-7859 GCF_018294505.1 Triticum aestivum
ATCACTACAAAATGAACTCTCAAAATGTCGAAACTTGGCATGGTATCATCATTTCACCCACATAGCATGTGCAAAAGAGTAGAGAGGGTTACGGCAAAAACTGGACGCACTTCGTGTACAAACGGGACAATCTCTTTCGGAGTATCAGGGTTTCGGACGAGAACTCATCTGTTAGACTGGCACTTCATTTTCTTAAACATATTACAACTCCAGACTTTTTTTTGTGTTCCGTACGCACCATTCAAAGCGACGTCATCAATTTTCAACACTTTCTGATATCATTTGCTATTTTTCAGTCATTTACCGATTTGTTTAGAAAGCTAAATGACCGTGAAATTGAAAATCACTACAAAATGAACTCTGAAAATGTCGAAACTTGGCATGGTATCATCATTTCACCCACATAGCTTGTGCAAAAGAGTAGAGAGGGTTACGGCAAAAACTGGACGCACTTCGTGTACAAATTGGACAATCTCTTTCGGAGTATCAGGGTTTCGGACGAGAACTCATCTGTTAGACTGGCACTTCATTTTTTTAAACTTATTACAACTCCAGACTTTTTTTTGCGTTCCGTACACACCATTGAAAGCGACGTCAACAATTTTCAAAACTTTCTGATATCATTTGCTATTTTTCAGTCATTTACCGATTTGTTTAGCGAGCTAAATGACCGTGAAATTGAAAATCACTACAAAATGAACTCTCAAAATGTCGAAACTTGGCATGGTATCATCATTTCACCCACATAGCATGTGCAAAAGAGTAGAGAGGGTTACGTCAAAAACTGGACGCACTTCGTGTACAAACGGGACAATCTCTTTCGGAGTATCAGGGTTTCGGACGAGAACTCATCTGTTAGACTGGCACTTCATTTTCTTAAACATATTATAACTCCAGACTTTTTTTGCGTTCTGTACGCACCATTCATAGCGACGTCATCAGTTTTCAAAACTTTCTGATATCATTTGCTATTTTTCAGTCATTTACCGATTTGTTTAGAAAGCTAAATGACCGTGAAATTGAAAATCACTACAAAATGAACTCTGAAAATGTCGAAACTTGGCATGGTATCATCATTTCACCCACATAGCATGTGCAAAAGAGTAGAGAGGGTTACGGCAAAAACTGGACGCACTTCGTGTACAAACTGGACAATCTCTTTCGGAGTATCAGGGTTTCGGACGAGAACTCATCTGTTAGACTGGCACTTCATTTTCTTAAACATATTACAACTCCAGACTTTTTTTTGCGTTCCGTACGCACCATTGAAAGCGACGTCATCAATTTTCAACACTTTCTGATATCATTTGCTATTTTTCAGTCATTTACCGATTTGTTTAGAAAGCTAAATGACCGTGAAATTGAAAATCACTACAAAATGAACTCTGAAAATGTCGAAACTTGGCATGGTATCATAATTTCACCCACATAGCATGTGCAAAAGAGTAGAGAGGGTTACGGCAAAAACTGGACGCACTTCGTATACAAACTGGACAATCTCTTTCCGAGTATCAGGGTTTCGGACGAGAACTCATCTGTTACACTGGCACATCATTTTTTTAAACTTATTACAACTCCAGACTTTCTTTGCGTTCCGTACGCACCATTCAAAGCGACGTCATCAATTTTCAAAACATTCTGACATCATTTGCTATTTTTCAGTCATTTACCGATTTGTTTAGAGAGCTAAATGACCGTGAAACTGAAAATCACTACAAAATGAACTCTCAAAATGTCGAAACTTGGCATGGTATCATCATTTCACCCACATAGCATGTGCAAAAGAGTAGAGAGGGTTACGGCAAAAACTGGACGCACTTCGTGTACAAACGGGACAATCT
>NW_025228776.1:7870-8438 GCF_018294505.1 Triticum aestivum
TCAGGGTTTCGGACGAGAACTCATCTGTTACACTGGCACATCATTTTTTTAAACTTATTACAACTCCAGACTTTCTTTGCGTTCCGTACGCACCATTCAAAGCGACGTCATCAATTTTCAAAACATTCTGACATCATTTGCTATTTTTCAGTCATTTACCGATTTGTTTAAAGAGCTAAATGACCGTGAAACTGAAAATCACTACAAAATTAACTCTCAAAATGTCGAAACTTGGCATGGTATCATCATTTCACCCACATAGCATGTGCAAAAGAGTAGAGAGGGTTACGGCAAAAACTGGACGCACTTCATGTACAAACGGGACAATCTCTTTCGGAGTATCAGGGTTTCGGACGAGAACTCATCTGTTAGACTGGCACTTCATTTTCTTAAACATATTACAACTCCAGACTTTTTTTTGCGTTCCGTACGCACCATTCAAAGCGACGTCATCAATTTTCAACACTTTCTGATATCATTTGCTATTTTTCAGTCATTTACCGATTTGTTTAGAAAGCTAAATGACCGTGAAATTGAAAATCACTACAAAATGAACTCTGAAAATGTC
>NW_025228776.1:10715-11935 GCF_018294505.1 Triticum aestivum
ACAATCTCTTTCCGAGTATCAGGGTTTCGGACGAGAACTCATCTGTTACACCGGCACTTCATTTTTTTAAACTTATTACAACTCCAGACTTTTTTTTGCGTTCCGTACACACCATTGAAAGCGACGTCATCAATTTTCAAAACTTTCTGATATCATTTGCTATTTTTCAGTCATTTACCGATTTGTTTAGAGAGCTAAATGACCGTGAAATTGAAAATCACTACAAAATGAACTCTCAAAATGTCGAAACTCGGCATGGTATCATCATTTCACCCACATAGCATGTGCAAAAGAGTAGAGAGGGTTACGGCAAAAATTGTACGCACTTCGTGTACAAACTGGACAATCTCTTTCGGAGTATCAGGGTTTCGGACGAGAACTCATCTGTTACACTGGCACTTCATTTTTTTAAACTTATTACAACTCAAGACTTTCTTTGCGTTTCGTACGCACCATTCAAAGCGATGTCATCAATTTTCAAAACATTCTGACATTATTTGCTATTTTTCAGTCATTTACCGATTTGTTTAGAGAGCTAAATGACCGTGAAACTGAAAATCACTACAAAATGAACTCTCAAAATGTCGAAACTTGGTATGGTATCATCATTTAACCCACATAGCATGTGCAAAAGAGTAGAGAGGGTTACGGCAAAAACTGGACGCACTTCGTGTACAAACTGGACAATCTCTTTCCGAGTATCAGGGTTTCGGACGAGAACTCATCTGTTACACTCGCACTTCATTTTTTTTAACTTATTACAACTCCAGACTTTCTTTGCGTTCCGTACGCACCATTCAAAGCGACGTTATCAATTTTCAAAACTTTCTGTCATCATTTGCTATTTTTCAGTCATTTACCGATTTGTTTAGAGAGCTAAATGACCGTGAAACTGAAAATCACTACAAAATGAACTCTCAAAATGTCGAAACTTGGCATGGTATCATCATTTCACCAACATAGCATGTGCAAAAGAGTAGAGAGGGTTACGGCAAAAACTGGACGCACTTCGTGTACAAACTGGACAATCTCTTTCGGAGTATCAGGGTTTCGGACGAGAACTCATCTGTTAGACTGGCACTTCATTTTCTTAAACATATTACAACTCCAGACTTTTTTTTGCGTTCCGTACGCACCATTCAAAGCGACGTCATCAGTTTTCAAAACTTTCTGATATAAATTTGCTATTTTTCAGTCATTTACCGATTTGTTTAGAAAGC
>NW_025228776.1:13201-15522 GCF_018294505.1 Triticum aestivum
TACACTGGCACTTCATTTTTTTAAACTTATTACGACTCCAGACTTTCTTTGCGTTCCGTACGCACCATTCAAAGCGATGTCATCAATTTTCAAAACATTCTGACATCATTTGCTATTTTTCAGTCATTTACCGATTTGTTTAGAGAGCTAAATGACCGTGAAACTGAAAATCACTACAAAATGAACTCTCAAAATGTCGAAACTTGGCATGGTATCATCATTTCACCCACATAGCATGTGAAAAAGAGTAGAGAGGGTTACGGCAAAAACTGGACGCACTTCGTGTACAAACTGGACAATCTCTTTTGGAGTATCAGGGTTTCGGACGAGAACTCATCTGTTAGCCTGGCACTTCATTTTCTTAAACATATTACAACTCCATACTTTTTTTGCGTTCCGTACGCACCATTCAAAGCGATGTCATCAATTTTCAACACTTTCTGATATCATTTGCTATTTTTCAGTCATTTACCGATTTGTTTAGAAAGCTAAATGATCGTGAAATTGAAAATCACTACAAAATATACTCTGAAAATGTCGAAACTTGGCATGGTATCATCATTTCACCCACATAGCATGTGCAAAAGAGTAGAGAGGGTTACGGCAAAAACTGGACGCACTTCGTGTACAAATTGGACAATCTCTTTCGGAGTATCAAGGTTTCGGACGAGAACTCATCTGTTAGACTGGCACTTCATTTTTTTAAACTTATTACAACTCCAGACTTTTTTTTGCGTTCCGTACACACCATTGAAAGCGACGTCATCAATTTTCAAAACTTTCTGATATCATTTGCTATTTTTTAGTCATTTACCGATTTGTTTAGAGAGCTAAATGACCGTGAAATTGAAAATCACTACAAAATGAACTCTCAAAATGTCGAACCTCGGCATGGTATCATCATTTCACCCACATAGCATGTGCAAAAGAGTAGAGAGGGTTACGGCAAAAACTGGACGCACTTCGTGTACAAACTGGACAATCTCTTTCGGAGTATCAGGGTTTCGGACGAGAACTCATCTGTTAGACTGGCACTTCATTTTCTTAAACATATTACAACTCCAGACTTTTTTTGTGTTTCGTACGCACCATTCAAAGCGATGTCATCAATTTTCAACACTTTCTGATATCATTTGCTATTTTTCAGTCATTTACCGATTTGTTTAGAGAGCTAAATGATCGTGAAATTGAAAATCACTACAAAATGAACTCTGAAAATGTCGAAACTTGGCATGGTATCATCATTTCACCCACATAGCATGTGCAAAAGAGTAGAGAGGGTTACGGCAAAAACTGGACGCACTTCGTGTACAAACTGGACAATCTCTTTCCGAGTATCAGGGTTTCGGACGAGAACTCATCTGTTACACTGGCACTTCATTTTTTTAAACTTATTACAACTCCAGACTTTCTTTGCGTTCCGTACGCACCATTCAAAGCGACGTTATCAATTTTCAAAACTTTCTGACATCATTTGCTATTTTTCAGTCATTTACCGATTTGTTTAGAGAGCTAAATGACCGTGAAACTGAAAATCACTACAAAATGAACTCTCAAAATGTCGAAATTTGGCATGGTATCATCATTTCACCCACATAGCATGTGCAAAAGAGTAGAGAGGGTTACGGCAAAAACTGGACGCACTTCGTGTACAAACTGGACAATCTGTTTCGGAGTATCAGGGTTTCGGACGAGAACTCATCTGTTAGACTGGCACTTCATTTTCTTAAACATATTACAACTTCAGACTTTTTTTTGCGTTCCGTATGCACCATTCAAAGCGACGTCATCAGTTTTCAAAACTTTCTGATATAAATTTGCTATTTTTCAGTCATTTACCGATTTGTTTAGAAAGCTAAATGACCGTGAAATTGAAAATCACTACAAAATGAACTCTGAAAATGTCGAAACTTGGCATGGTATCATCATTTCACCCACATTGCATGTGCAAAAGAGTAGAGAGGGTTACGGCAAAAACTGGACGCACTTCGTGTACAAACTGGACAATCTCTTTCCGAGTATCAGGGTTTCGGACGAGAACTCATCTGTTAGACTGGCACTTCATTTTTTAAAACTTATTACAACTCCAGAATTTTTTTTGCATTCCGTACACACCATTGAAAGCGACGTCATCAATTTTCAAAACATTCTGATATAATTTGCTATTTTTCAGTCATTTACCGATTTGTTTAGAGAGCTAAATCACCGTGAAATTTAAAATCACTACAAAATGAACTCTCAAAATGTCGAAACTCGGCATGGTATCATCATTTCACCCACATAGCATGTGCAAAAGAGTAGAGAGGGTTACGGCAAAAACT
>NW_025228776.1:19579-20280 GCF_018294505.1 Triticum aestivum
AACTCTGAAAATGTCGAAACTTGGCATGGTATCATCATTTCACCCACATAGCATGTGCAAAAGAGTAGAGAGGGTTACGGCAAAAACTGTACGCACTTCGTGTACAAACTGGACAATCTCTTTCGGAGTATCAGGGTTTCGGACGAGAACTCATCTGTTACACTGGCACTTCATTTTTTTAAACTTATTACAACTCCAGACTTTCTTTGCGTTTCGTACGCACCATTCAAAGCGATGTCATCAATTTTCAAAACATTCTGACATCATTTGCTATTTTTCAGTCATTTACCGATTTGTTTAGAGAGCTAAATGACCGTGAAACTGAAAATCACTACAAAATGAACTCTCAAAATGTCGAAACTTGGTATGGTATAATCATTTAACCCACATAGCATGTGCAAAAGAGTAGAGAGGGTTACGGCAAAAACTGGACGCACTTCGTGTACAAACTGGACAATCTCTTTCGGAGTATCAGGGTTTCGGACGAGAACTCATCTGTTAGACTGGCACTTCATTTTCTTAAACATATTACAACTCCAGACTTTTTTTTGCGTTCCGTACGCACCATTCAAAGCGACGTCATCAGTTTTCAAAACTTTCTGATATCATTTGCTATTTTTCAGTCATTTACCGATTTGTTTAGAAAGCTAAATGACCGTGAAATTGAAAATCACAACAAAATGAACTCTGAAAATGTCGAA
>NW_025228776.1:20909-21441 GCF_018294505.1 Triticum aestivum
AACTGGACGCACTTCGTGTACAAACTGGACAATCTCTTTCCGAGTATCAGGGTTTCGGACGAGAACTCATCTGTTACACTGGCACTTCATTTTTTTAAACTTATTACAACTCCAGACTTTCTTTGCGTTCCGTACGCACCATTCAAAGCGATGTCATCAATTTTCAAAACATTCTGACATCATTTGCTATTTTTCAGTCATTTACCGATTTGTTTAGAAAGCTAAATGACCGTGAAATTGAAAATCACAACAAAATGAACTCTGAAAATGTCGAAACTTGGCATGGTATCATCATTTCACCCACATAGCATGTGCAAAAGAGTAGAGAGGGTTACGGCAAAAACTGGACGCACTTCGTGTACAAACTGGACAATCTCTTTCGGAGTATCAGGGTTTCGCACGAGAACTCATCTGTTAGACTGGCACTTCATTTTCTTAAACATATTACAACTCCAGACTTTTTTTGCGTTCCGTACGCACCATTCAAAGCGACGTCATCAGTTTTCAAAACTTTCTGATATCATTTGCTATT
>NW_025228776.1:21760-22028 GCF_018294505.1 Triticum aestivum
GCACTTCGTGTACAAACTGGACAATCTCTTTCGGAGTATCAGGGTTTCGGACGAGAACTCATCTGTTAGACTGGCACTTCATTTTCTTAAACATATTACAACTCCAGACTTTTTTTTGCGTTCCGTACGCACCATTCAAAGCGACGTCATCAGTTTTCAAAACTTTCTGATATCATTTGCTATTTTTCAGTCATTTACCGATTTGTTTAGAAAGCTAAATGACCGTGAAATTGAAAATCACAACAAAATGAACTCTGAAAATGTCGAA
>NW_025228776.1:22312-23661 GCF_018294505.1 Triticum aestivum
CTTTCTGATAACATTTGCTATTTTTCAGTAATTTACCGATTTGTTTGGAGAGCTAAATGACCGTGAAATTGAAAATCACTACAAAATGAACTCTCAAAATGTCGAAACTTGGCATGGTATCATCATTTCACCCACATAGCATGTGCAAAAGAGTAGAGAAGGTTACGGCAAAAACTGGACGCACTTCGTGTACAAATTGGACAATCTCTTTCGGAGTATCAGGGTTTCGGACGAGAACTCATCTGTTAGACTGGCACTTCATTTTCTTAAACATATTACAACTGCAGACTTTTTTTTGCGTTTCGTACGCACCATTCAAAGCGATGTCATCAATTTTCAAAACTTTCTGATATCATTTGCTATTTTTCAGTCATTTACCGATTTGTTTAGAGAGCTAAATGACCGTGAAATTTAAAATCACTACAAAATGAACTCTGAAAATGTCGAAACTTGGCATGGTATCATAATTTCACCCACATAGCATGTGCAAAAGAGTAGAGAGGGTTACGGCAAAAACTGGACGCACTTCGTGTACAAACTGGACAATCTCTTTCCGAGTATCAGGGTTTCGGACGAGAACTCATCTGTTACACTGGCACTTCATTTTTTTAAACTTATTACAACTCCAGACTTTCTTTGCGTTCCGTACGCACCATTCAAAGCGACGTCATCAATTTTCAAGACATTCTGAAATCATTTGCTATTTTTCAGTCATTTACCGATTTGTTTAGAGAGCTAAATGACCGTGAAACTGAAAATCACTACAAAATGAACTCTCAAAATGTCGAAACTTGGCATGGTATCATCATTTCACCCACATAGCATGTGCAAAAGAGTACAGAGGGTTACGGCAAAAACTGGACGCACTTCGTGTACAAACTGGACAATCTCTTTCGGAGTATAAAGGTTTCGGACGAGAACTCATCTGTTAGACTGGCACTTCATTTTCTTAAACGTATTACAACTGCAGACTTTTTTTTGCGTTTCGTACGCACCATTCAAAGCGACGTCATCAATTTTCAAAACTTTCTGATATCATTTGCTATTTTTCAGTCATTTACCGATTTGTTTAGAGAGCTAAATGACCGTGAAATTTAAAATCACTACAAAATGAACTCTGAAAATGTCGAAACTTGGCATGGTATCATAATTTCACCCACATAGCATGTGCAAAAGAGTAGAGAGGGTTACGGCAAAAACTGGATGCACTTCGTGTACAAACTGGACAATGTCTTTCCGAGTATCAGGGTTTCGGACGAGAACTCATCTGTTACACTGGCACTTCATTTTTTTAAACTTATTACAACTCCAGACTTTCTTTGCGTTCCGTACGCACCATTCAAAGCGAC
>NW_025228776.1:25102-25370 GCF_018294505.1 Triticum aestivum
GCACTTCGTGTACAAACTGGACAATCTCTTTCGGAGTATCAGGGTTTCGGACGAGAACTCATCTGTTAGACTGGCACTTCATTTTCTTAAACATATTACAACTCCAGACTTTTTTTTGCGTTCCGTACGCACCATTCAAAGCGACGTCATCAGTTTTCAAAACTTTCTGATATCATTTGCTATTTTTCAGTCATTTACCGATTTGTTTAGAAAGCTAAATGACCGTGAAATTGAAAATCACAACAAAATGAACTCTGAAAATGTCGAA
>NW_025228776.1:28970-30082 GCF_018294505.1 Triticum aestivum
AAAAACTGGACGCACTTCGTGTACAAACTGGACAATCTCTTTCGGAGTATCAGGGTTTCGGACGAGAACTCATCTGTTAGACTGGCACTTCATTTTCTTAAACATATTACAACTCCAGACTTTTTTTTGCGTTCCGTACGCACCATTCATAGCGACGTCATCAGTTTTCAAAACTTTCTGATATCATTTGCTATTTTTCAGTCATTTACCGATTTGTTTAGAGAGCTAAATGACCGTGAAATTTAAAATCACTACAAAATGAACTCTGAAAATGTCGAAACTTGGCATGGTATCATAATTTCTCCCACATAGCATGTGCAAAAGAGTAGAGAGGGTTACGGCAAAAACTGGACGCACTTCGTGTACAAACTGGACAATCTCTTTCCGAGTATCAGGGTTTCGGACGAGAACTCATCTGTTACACTGGCACTTCATTTTTTTAAACTTATTACAACTCCAGACTTTCTTTGCGTTCCGTACGCACCATTCAAAGCGACGTCATCAATTTTCAAAACATTCTGACATCATTTGCTATTTTTCAGTCATTTACCGATTTGTTTAGAGAGCTAAATGACCGTGAAACTGAAAATCACTACAAAATGAACTCTCAAAATGTCGAAAATTGGCATGGTATCATCATTTCACCCACATAGCATGTGCAAAAGAGTAGAGAGGGTTACGGCAAAAACTGGACGCACTTCCTGTACAAACTGGACAATCTCTTTCGGAGTATCAGGGTTTCGGACGAGAACTCATCTGTTAGACTGGCACTTCATTTTCTTAAACATATTACAACTCCAGACTTTTTTTTGCGTTCCGTACGCACCATTCATAGCGACGTCATCAGTTTTCAAAACTTTCTGATATCATTTGCTATTTTTCAGTCATTTACCGATTTGTTTAGAAAGCTAAACGACCGTAAAATTGAAAATCACTACAAAATGAACTCTGAAAATGTCGTAACTTGGCATGGTATCATCATTTCACCCACATAGCATGTGCAAAAGAGTAGAGAGGGTTACGGCAAAAACTGGACGCACTTCGTGTACAAACTGGACAATCTCTTTCGGAGTATCAGGGTTTCGGACGAGAACTCATCTGTTAAACTGGCA
>NW_025228776.1:30601-31521 GCF_018294505.1 Triticum aestivum
CCACATAGCATGTGCAAAAGAGTAGAGAGGGTTACGGCAAAAACTGGACGCACTTCCTGTACAAACTGGACAATCTCTTTCGGAGTATCAGGGTTTCGGACGAGAACTCATCTGTTAGACTGGCACTTCATTTTCTTAAACATATTACAACTCCAGACTTTTTTTGCGTTCCGTACGCACCATTCATAGCGACGTCATCAGTTTTCAAAACTTTCTGATATCATTTGCTATTTTTCAGTCATTTACCGATTTGTTTAGAAAGCTAAATGACCGTGAAATTGAAAATCACTACAAAATGAACTCTGAAAATGTCGAAACTTGGCATGGTATCATCATTTCACCCACATAGCATGTGCAAAAGAGTAGAGAGGGTTACGGCAAAAACTGGACGCACTTCGTGTACAAATTGGACAATCTCTTTCGGAGTATCTGGGTTTCGGACGAGAACTCATATGTTAGACTGGCACTTCATTTTTTTAAACTTATTACAACTCCAGAATTTTTTTTGCGTTCCGTACACACCATTGAAAGCGACGTCATCAATTTTCAAAACTTTCTGATATCATTTGCTATTTTCAGTCATTTACCGATTTGTTTAGAGAGCTAAATGACCGTGAAATTGAAAATCACTACAAAATGAACTCTGAAAATGTCGAAACTTGGCATGGTATCATAATTTCACCCACATAGCATGTGCAAAAGAGTAGAGAGGGTTACGGCAAAAACTGGACGCACTTCGTGTACAAACTGGACAATCTCTTTCCGAGTATCAGGGTTTCGGACGAGAACTCATCTGTTACACTGGCACTTCATTTTTTTTAAACTTATTACAACTCCAGACTTTCTTTGCGTTCCGTACGCACCATTCAAAGAGATGTCATCAATTTTCAAAACATTCTGACATCATTTGCTATTTTTCA
>NW_025228776.1:32699-34520 GCF_018294505.1 Triticum aestivum
AAATTGAAAATCACTACAAAATGAACTCTGAAAATGTCGTAACTTGGCATGGTATCATCATTTCACCCACATAGCATGTGCAAAAGAGTAGAGAGGGTTACGGCAAAAACTGGACGCACTTCGTGTACAAACTGGACAATCTCTTTCGGAGTATCAGGGTTTCGGACGAGAACTCATCTGTTAAACTGGCACTTCATTTTTTTAAACTTATTACAACTCCAGACTTTCTTTGCGTTCCGTACGCACCATTCAAAGCGATGTCATCAATTTTCAAAACATTCTGACATCATTTGCTATTTTTCAGTCATTTACCGATTTGTTTAGAGAGCTAAATGACCGTGAAACTGAAAATCACTACAAAATGAACTCTGAAAATGTCGAAACTTGGCATGGTATCATCATTTCACCCACATAGCATGTGCAAAAGAGTAGAGAGGGTTACGGTAAAAACTGGACGCACTTCGTGTACAAACTGGACAATCTCTTTCGGAGTATCAGGGTTTCGGACGAGAACTCATCTGTTAGACTGGCACTTCATTTTCTTAAACATATTACAACTCCAGACTTTTTTTTGCGTTCCGTACGCACCATTCATAGCGACGTCATCAGTTTTCAAAACTTTCTGATATCATTTGCTATTTTTCAGTCATTTACCGATTTGTTTAGAGAGCTAAATGACCGTGAAATTTAAAATCACTACAAAATGAACTCTGAAAATGTCGAAACTTGGCATGGTATCATAATTTCTCCCACATAGCATGTGCAAAAGAGTAGAGAGGGTTACGGCAAAAACTGGACGCACTTCGTGTACAAACTGGACAATCTCTTTCCGAGTATCAGGGTTTCGGACGAGAACTCATCTGTTACACTGGCACTTCATTTTTTTAAACTTATTACAACTCCAGACTTTCTTTGCGTTCCGTACGCACCATTCAAAGCGACGTCATCAATTTTCAAAACATTCTGACATCATTTGCTATTTTTCAGTCATTTACCGATTTGTTTAGAGAGCTAAATGACCGTGAAACTGAAAATCACTACAAAATGAACTCTCAAAATGTCGAAACTTGGCATGGTATCATCATTTCACCCACATAGCATGTGCAAAAGAGTAGAGAGGGTTACGGCAAAAACTGGACGCACTTCGTGTACAAACTGGACAATCTCTTTCGGAGTATCAGGGTTTCGGACGAGAACTCATCTGTTAGACTGGCACTTCATTTTCTTAAACATATTACAACTCCAGACTTTTTTTGCGTTCCGTACGCACCATTCAAAGCGACGTCATCAATTTTCAACACTTTCTGATATCATTTGCTATTTTTCAGTCATTTACCGATTTGTTTAGAAAGCTAAATGACCGTGAAATTGAAAATCACTACAAAATGAACTCTGAAAATGTCGAAACTTGGCATGGTATCATCATTTCACCCACATAGCATGTGCAAAAGAGTAGAGAGGGTTACGGCAAAAACTGGACGCACTTCGTGTACAAACTGGACAATCTCTTTCCGAGTATCAGGGTTTCGGACGAGAACTCATCTGTTACACTGGCACTTCATTTTTTTAAACTTATTACAACTCCAGACTTTCTTTGCGTTCCGTACGCAACATTCAAAGCGATGTCATCAATTTTCAAAACATTCTGACATCATTTGCTATTTTTCAGTCATTTACCGATTTGTTTAGAGAGCTAAATGACTGTGAAACTGAAAATCACTACAAAATGAACTCTCAAAATGTCAAAACTTGGCATTGTATCATCATTTCACCCACATAGCATGTGCAAAAGAGTAGAGAGGGTTACGACAAAAACTGGAC
>NW_025228776.1:35317-36958 GCF_018294505.1 Triticum aestivum
TGAAAATGTCGAAACTTGGCATGGTATCATCATTTCACCCACATAGCATGTGCAAAAGAGTAGAGAGGGTTACGGTAAAAACTGGACGCACTTCGTGTACAAACTGGACAATCTCTTTCGGAGTATCAGGGTTTCGGACGAGAACTCATCTGTTAGACTGGCACTTCATTTTCTTAAACATATTACAACTCTAGACTTTTTTTTGCGTTCCGTACGCACCATTCATAGCGACGTCATCAGTTTTCAAAACTTTCTGATATCATTTGCTATTTTTCAGTCATTTACCGATTTGTTTAGAGAGCTAAATGACCGTGAAATTTAAAATCACTACAAAATGAAGTCTGAAAATGTCGAAACTTGGCATGGTATCATAATTTCTCCCACATAGCATGTGCAAAAGAGTAGAGAGGGTTACGGCAAAAACTGGACGCACTTCGTGTACAAACTGGACAATCTCTTTCCGAGTATCAGGGTTTCGGACGAGAACTCATCTGTTACACTGGCACTTCATTTTTTTAAACTTATTACAACTCCAGACTTTCTTTGCGTTCCGTACGCACCATTCAAAGCGACGTCATCAATTTTCAAAACATTCTGACATCATTTGCTATTTTTCAGTCATTTACCGATTTGTTTAGAGAGCTAAATGACCGTGAAACTGAAAATCACTACAAAATGAACTCTCAAAATGTCGAAACTTGGCATGGTATCATCATTTCACCCACATAGCATGTGCAAAAGAGTAGAGAGGGTTACGGCAAAAACTGGACGCACTTCGTGTACAAACTGGACAATCTCTTTCGGAGTATCAGGGTTTCGGACGAGAACTCATCTGTTAGACTGGCACGTCATTTTCTTAAACATATTACAACTCCAGACTTTTTTTGCGTTACGTACGCACCATTCATAGCGACGTCATCAGTT
This sequence comes from Triticum aestivum, assembly GCF_018294505.1. Lineage (NCBI taxonomy): Eukaryota > Viridiplantae > Streptophyta > Magnoliopsida > Poales > Poaceae > Triticum > Triticum aestivum. Next base: position 36,242 of record NW_025228776.1, read on the forward strand.
TTCAAAACTTTCTGATATCATTTGCTATTTTTCAGTCATTTACCGATTTGTTTAGAAAGCTAAATGACCGTGAAATTGAAAATCACTACAAAATGAACTCTGAAAATGTCGAAACTTGGCATGGTATCATCATTTCACCCACATAGCATGTGCAAAAGAGTAGAGAGGGTTACGGCAAAAACTGGACGCACTTCGTGTACAAATTGGACAATCTCTTTCGGAGTATCTGGGTTTCGGACGAGAACTCATATGTTAGACTGGCACTTCATTTTTTTAAACTTATTACAACTCCAGAATTTTTTTTGCGTTCCGTACACACCATTGAAAGCGACGTCATCAATTTTCAAAACTTTCTGATATCATTTGCTATTTTCAGTCATTTACCGATTTGTTTAGAGAGCTAAATGACCGTGAAATTGAAAATCACTACAAAATGAACTCTGAAAATGTCGAAACTTGGCATGGTATCATAATTTCACCCACATAGCATGTGCAAAAGAGTAGAGAGGGTTACGGCAAAAACTGGACGCACTTCGTGTACAAACTGGACAATCTCTTTCCGAGTATCAGGGTTTCGGACGAGAACTCATCTGTTACACTGGCACTTCATTTTTTTTAAACTTATTACAACTCCAGACTTTCTTTGCGTTCCGTACGCACCATTCAAAGAGATGTCATCAATTTTCAAAACATTCTGACATCATTTGCTATTTTTCA
>NW_025228776.1:36968-37548 GCF_018294505.1 Triticum aestivum
TTGAAAATCACTACAAAATGAACTCTGAAAATGTCGAAACTTGGCATGGTATCATAATTTCACCCACATAGCATGTGCAAAAGAGTAGAGAGGGTTACGGCAAAAACTGGACGCACTTCGTGTACAAACTGGACAATCTCTTTCCGAGTATCAGGGTTTCGGACGAGAACTCATCTGTTACACTGGCACTTGATTTTTTTAAACTTATTACAACTCCAGACTTTCTTTCCGTTCCGTACGCACCATTCAAAGCGATGTCATCAATTTTCAAAACATTCTGACATCATTTGCTATTTTTCAGTCATTTACCGATTTGTTTAGAGAGCTAAATGACCGTGAAACTGAAAATCACTACAAAATGAACTCTGAAAATGTCGAAACTTGGCATTGTATCATCATTTCACCCACATAGCATGTGCAAAAGAGTAGAGAGGGTTACGGCAAAAACTGGACGCACTTCGTGTACAAACTGGACAATCTCTTTCGGAGTATCAGGGTTTCGGACGAGAACTCATCTGTTAGACTGGCACTTCATTTTCTTAAACATATTACAACTCCAGACTTTTTTTGCGTTCCGTAC
>NW_025228777.1:0-5069 GCF_018294505.1 Triticum aestivum
CAATGTTGCCAAAAAGAGTTTTCTAGTTTTTTAACAAAAAAATTATTTTTCATTTTCTAAGTGTCCAAAATGGGTGTTTTTTGTGAAGCAAGTACAAAAATCGGGGTGCAAAATGGCACTACTCCAATTATCACGGTAAGTAGACCATATTTTATGCACAATTCCCAAGTTTCATGGATTTTCTAGTTTTCTAGCTACTTTCGCGCATTTAAATGACTTTATGGCAATATCCCGAAAGTAATTCAAAATTGAACTGCAAGTGTGTGATAGCTCAGTCATAAAAATTAGTAAAAAGTATTTTTAGATACACAAGTAGTCATTATATGGGAGAACCACTTAGAGTTTTGTGATATTCAACCCATTGTGATGAATAGCCATGTCGACCAATTTGACCCCGTTTTAGAAAAAAAATAAAGAAAAAGAATACAAGTTTAAAAAATGCAATCCTTTCGCATGGAGTCCTTTTATGTGTACTAGTTGTGAGGAAAAATACCAAACTTTCAATATAACTAATTTGAAAAAAAATCATTCACAAAACGGGCTATCGTGTATGAACTTTCACGACTTTCAAGTTAGATGACCAAGGTGATGGCCATATCCACTGCACAATCTTTTATAATATGACCAAAATAAACATATAAGTGCATATTGCCATTACAAACAATGTTGACAAATAAAGTTTCCATCTTTTCTGTAAAAGAAAATTATTTTTCGTGTTTTAAGTGTCAAAAATAGTATTTTCGTGAAGCAACTACAAAAAACAAGGTGCAAAATGGTACCACTCCAACTTTTACAGTAAGTAGACCTTATATTATGCTTTATTCCCACATTTTATGAACTTTTTAGATTTTTTGCTACTTCCACAATTTAAATGACTTTATGCTGATTTTTTTAGTCAGATCGTTTCCGAGAGCAACACTCGGTAAAGTGTGCCTGTCTCTGATTGGTTGAAAGTCAGTGCCATGGATCGATGACATGGCAAGTAGACAGCCACACATCTCGTATCTACTACTCTCTCTTCATGCATTATAACCACACACGTCTCTATCACAAACAAACACAAACACACATGCATGCCACGCACAGCCACACACACACCTTATCTTCTGTCCCTCTCATCTTTCTCACCATCTCACACATCCACACTCTCGTACACAGGCACACAGCCATGGAGAACTCGAAGCACGCCGGCGGAGGACTCGAGCAGCAGCAGCAGCCTGCCGGCGTAGTGCTTGAGCACCTCCAGCTTCAGGTGTGCACCGTTCGTTCTCCTGCTCGCCCGCATGCCATCTCTCAAGCAGCAAAGTAGCAGCAGCTAGCAGCACGTACGCCGGCGGCCGGCCACCAAACTCCCTCATGCACGTAGCAGCGAAGCAGCTGATGCGAGGCAGCTGCAAGCGGCAGCGGCAGCACATGCACACGGCGGGAAGGCAACAGCTCACCAACCACACGCCGGCGAGCGGCGGCGCCAACAACCACGGAGGCCACGAGCCACATGCGTCGTCGACGGCGCCACCAAGAGCGACGGCCAGCTCATCTCACATAGACGCGTCTTCTTGCTGAGCAGCAGCACCCGCACGCTCCGGCAAGCCAACAACAGACCGGCCAAGCTAGCACACAAGCAGCGGACCGGCTAGCTTGGCAGAGGAGAGGGCATTGCTCAAACAGTTGACTAGTTGTCTGGATCCCCCCTATGATCACTGGGGCCACTGTAACTTGCGGGCATGAATCGGGACGTCGCCGTTGACGGCGGCGTCTTTTTTTTTTTTAAATTTTGCTGAACATCTTTACCGAGTGTACAACTCGGGAACCTTTTCCGAGTGCTACTGTACCAATTTTTGCCATTTCCGTCGTCCGTTAGTTATGTTTCACCGAGTCCCATATTTGCCGAGTACCACAAAAAACACTTGGCAATGGCGTTGCCGAGTGTGCGATGGTTGGTTCTCGGCGAAGTTCTCTTTGCCGGCAGGCTGTACGCCGAGTGTCCTTTGCCGAGTGCAACACTCGGCAAAGGCTTTGCCGAGTTTTTTGGGCCTTCGCCTACTGTTTACGGCACTCGGCAAAGCCGTTGATTCCAGTAGTGCACAAACGTTTTAAATAGACAAATCTATGAAAAATCACAAACAAACCCACGTGTGTTGTGTCTCCACTATGTGGTTAGAAATCCCACCAAAACTATCATGTTGGGACATGTGTCGTGTATGTAGTGAGCTACTTGTCATCATGAGAGAAGGTGAGAGTGAGATTTGCAAGAGTTACACCTTAATTAGTGATTTCAGAAATGCACCCTACTACACCCCAGGGATTGATTCCCCGACCCTGGTCACCATTTCTAGCTCAACGCGTTTGATTCGGTGGCTACTCCGAACTGGCCGGCACCGGCGGTCACCTCACATCGTGGGACCGGCTAAGTGTCGAGTTGCCGACGTCATCTCGGCGGCGGGACACCAGGTGGCCTTGTGTGACACGACCCCAGGGGGGGCTCACCTAGCCACCTAGGGGAGATCTAGTAAGTGCATGCTAAGGGCATCTCCAAGGTGGACCCACAAGCCGCCCGCATCCGTCTGTACCAAGCTGTTTGGATCACTGGATCCATCCAACACGGGCCTGTATCGGTCTACGGCGCTGTCCGGACATGTTCTCTCGAAATCGGAGACAAAAGTGGGGCCAGTTTGCGGGAGTCCGGACATGCGAAACATACGAATCCGACACCCCATCCTACCCAAAACCCTTCCCGGACTCCGTGACTCCATCCTACTCATTTTCTCTCCTTCCTTCGTTCTCTCTTGCCTTCGCTGCCGCTCCACCACCCCGGCCACAACACCACACCCCTGCCGGAACTCTGCGTCTTTGTCACCTCCGGGGCTCTAGCAGGGCTCCCCGCCGCTTCTTAAGCGTCTCCATTCAACCCCTATCCACCAACTTCTATTCTCACCTTGCCCGGCAATTGTTCGCTGAATCGCCGAAGCTGAAAACAGTTGTCCATTCTACCTTCTAGTAATGGATTCTGAATTGGAGTACATATATGAGTAGTATGTTGAGTCGTCCGACGGCTCGTCGGACGAGAAGGATTACCCCGATGAGACGGCAATGATGCAAGCGGTCCTTGAAGACGCGGAGCGTGCGGAGGAGCATGTTCTCAATTTCAAGGGCTCGATTAAGGGTCATTGAGTGCTGAATCGCAACAAGGCGCGGCGGGCATTTGACACTGATGGCCTACTACTTTGCCCCGATGCACTATTCCCTGACCATTTTCGCCGGCATTTTTGGATGCGCAAGACTGTCTTCGATTGTTTGTACCATGGTGTCCAGTGCTACGATGACTACTTCATCCTGAAGAAGGACGCCATGGGATGCTTCTCTGGTTACCAGAAGTGCACGACCGCACTCCGGAAGATTGCATATGGTACGACTGCTAATTCGTGGGACGAGTACCTATGGATGTCTGAGAGCACATGCGGAAATGCCATGGTCAGGTTTGCAACTTCCATGGTCGTGGTGTTCGGACCTCGGTACATGATAGAACGAACTGTGGCAGACACCGAGAGGCTCTTGGCAATCTCAGAACCGATATGGTGGCCAGGTTTGCTTGGATCTCTTGAGTGCATGCATTGAAAATGGAAGAACTGTCCGAAGGCTTTACAAGGGCAATATCAGGGTCATGTTAAGAAGCCAACCATCATTCTTGAAGTAGTTGCATCACAGGATCTTTGGATTTGGCACGCTTTCTTTGGCATGCCCGGGTCTCACAATGACATCAATGTGCTGCAACAATCGCCGTTGTTTGCGAGGCTGACTCAAGGAAAAGCTCCTCCTTGCCACTATACTGTCTGTGGACATGAGTACAACATGGGCTACTATCTGGTTGACGGTATCTATCCTTCATGGGCTATGTTTGTCAGCACCATCTCAAACCCAGTTGGAAAGAAAGAAAGTCACTTTTCCCAAAGACAAGAAGCAGCTAGAAAAGATGTCGAGAGGACATTTGGAGTTCTGTAGGCCCATTTTGCAGTTGTTTGTGGACCTGCAAGACAATAGCATCCGGAGACCTTGTTGGAGGTGATGACATGTTGTGTGATCATGCACAACATGATCGTTGAGGATGAGGATGACGATGTTGTCGCAGCTCTGTAATTTGAGAACATGGATGATCCTATCCAACTTACGGACCAGAATCCGGTCGCATTTGAAGAGTTTATTCAAATGCATCAACAAATTCGGCATTGACTAACTCACGAGCAGCTGAAGCAAGATCTCATTGAGTATTGGTGGGCGGTGAAAGAGGACAACAATGTTGGGACGTGCTATTTGAACTTTTAAAATTTGAACTAGTGCTGCATGCAGCTATTTGAACGTCTGTACCCTTTGCATGCGACTATTTGATAGTGCAGACTTGGAAAAGAAATGAAGAAGGCCGGATGTATGCGGCTATGGTTGGATGGCGTCCTCCGGCATTCGTATCCGCGGACTGGTTCTCCCTGTCCGCGGACTTATACGAAAGGAAATTTGCGGGTTGTCGTTGAAGATGCCCTAAGTAAACTTAAGTCCTAACGTGCTCTATATTTGATTCTGACGGCGTGCAGCTGCCTTAAACTTATTTCCTACTGTCTCATTCTGGGTCCTGAATTGAGAATTCAGCTCGTAAACGGCAAAGAGTTGGTCATCTGGTATTCGTGGAAAATAAGTGTCTAATGTGCGTTGGTTTCCACGAATTTGCGTCATTTCGTCCCAGAGACGAAAAGTCTCCTAAACTGGATACATCAATCAGTGTATACATCAGACAGCCGAGTAAAAAAAATTGAATTCCAACACCCAAATCTGAACCAGTATTCCAACACGTAACTTACCAATTGCGGACCGCGCAGCCGCCCAATGGGCACAAGTGGACAGGGAAACGCGACAACAGCCATAGAAATTATTCTACATAAATCCAACTCATTGTTGCCCACAGAACATTATATTTCTGCCCACTGCTTAAAGATCTTTTACTCAATTATAGATATAGATCTTTACAAAGAAACAAATTTACAGCCATTCATTAATTAGTTGTGGCCGAAAATAAACTCCCG
>NW_025228777.1:5981-6677 GCF_018294505.1 Triticum aestivum
TGCTTGCAACGAGCAAATCAATAACGTGATGGTTTCTGATAGTAACTTTTTCATCAATATCCTCTTGAGGGAGTGTGGTGATGTATTTCTTGGCATAAACTCACTTATTGATGTTGCGGGAGGACACGGTGGAGCTGCTAGGGCAATTGCTATGTCGTTCCCCCAGATGAAATGCACTGTGTTGGATCTCCCTCATGTGGTTGCTGGAGCTCCCAGTGATGCCCATGTGTCATTTATTTCTGGCAATATGTTTAAGTACATTCCACCGGCGGATGCTCTTTTCCTGAAGGTAAACTCTTTAGGTTTTTTTTTGTTCCCTTGACATACATCACGTCCTCATTTGAGAATATATTGTCTAACTCATAAAGTGTGCATTTAGCCTCTTATACATACTAATTGAACCAATAAATTAACCTACCTAAATTTCTTGTGATAAAACTATAATTTCAAATATTATAGCGACTAATGGTAACATTTTTTTTCTGCTGTGAATCTTAGTGCATTTTTCACGATTGGTGTGATGAAGACTGTGTCAAGCTACTGAAGAATTGCAAGGAAGCTATCCCTCCCAGAGATGCTGGTGGAAAGGTGATAATCGTTGATATGGTGGTTGGATCTGGGCCAGATGACATTGTAACAAGAGAGACACAGGTTTTCTATGATCTCTTTATCATGGGTGCTGAGGGGATTGAGCGA